>NC_080172.1:65777748-66077748 GCF_950295315.1 Erinaceus europaeus | reverse complement strand
TATCCTGCTAGGCTTTCATTGAAACTAGATGGAGGGATCAAAACCTTCTCAGACAGACAACAGTTAAAGGAGGCAACCATCACCAAGCCTGCCTTGAAAGAGGTTCTAAAAGACCTCTTATAAACAAGAACATCACTATAATACTTGAAATATATCAGAGCAAATAAAAAAATGTTGGTCAGCTTTATTCCTAGGTATTTTATTAATTTTGCTGCAACAGTGAATGGGAATGATTTCTGGATGTCTTCTTCTTCAGATTTAGTGTTTGCATAAAAAAATGCCACTGATTTTTGTACATTGATTTTGTAGCCTGACACCTTGCTATGTTGCCTAAGAACTTTCAGTAGTTTTCTGCTGGATTATTTAGGTTTTTCTGTGTATACTATCATATCATCTTCACATAGTGAGAGCTTGATTTCTTCCCTTCCAATCTGTATTCCTTTGATTTATTTCTCTTTCCTGATTGCTATGGAAGAACTTCCAATACTATGTTGAAGAGTAATGGTGATAATGGACAGCCTTGTCTAGTTCCAGATCTGATGGGGAATGCTTTCAGCTTCTGTCCATTGAGTATGATGTTGGCTGCAGGTTTATAATATATGGATTCTACTATCTTGAGGAATTTCTCATTTATTCCCATTTTTTGTAGTGTTTTGAGCATGATTGGGTGTTGGATTTTGTCAAATGCTTTCTGTGCATCTATTGAGGTAATCATGTGATTTTTGGCATTGTTTTTATTGATGTGGTGAATGACATTGATTGACTTACATATGTTGAACCATCCTTGCATCCTGGGATAAATCCCACTTGGTCGTGATGAACAATCTCTTTGATGTACTGCTGTATCCTGGTTGGCCAGGATATTGTTTAATATTTTGGCATCTATGTTCATCAGAGATATTGGTCTGTAGTTTTCCTTTTTTGTTGTGTCTCTATCTGCTTTTGGTACCAAGGTGATATTGGCTTCATAGAAGGTGGAGGGGAGTGTTCCTGTTTCTTCAATCTTATGGAAGAGCTTTATAAATATAGGTATGAACTGTTTCCTGAAGGTTTGGGAGAATTCGTTTGTGAAGCTATCTGGTCTGGAGCTTATGCTGTTGGGAATATTCTTAATAACTGTTTCAATTTCTTTGTATGTGATTGGTGCAGTTAGGTCTTGTAGTTCTTCTTGTTTCAGTTTTGGATGGGTATATTTTTCCAGGAATTCCTCCATTTCTTCGAGATTCTCTAGCTTGGTGGCATACATTTCTTCACAGAAGTTTTGCATAATTTTCTGGGTTTCTGTGGTGTCAGCTGTGATATCTCCTCTATCGTTTAGGATTCTTTTTTATATATTTTCTTTATTTTTATTTCTTTATTTTTATTTAAGAAAGGATAAATTAACAAGTCCATAGGGTAGGAGGGGTACAACTCCACACAATTCCCACCACCCAATCTCCATATCCTACCCCCTCCCCTGATAGCTTTCCCATTCTCCATCCTTCTGGGAGCATGGACCCAGGGTCGCCATGGGTTGCAGAAGGTGGAAGGTCTGGCTTCTGTAATTGCTTCCCCACTGAACATGTGCATTTAGGATTATATTAATTTGAGTCATCTCCCTTTTTTTTAGTGAGTCTGGCTAGGGGTTTTTTAATCTTGTTTAATTTTTTAAAAGAACCAATATTTGGCTTCATTGATCTTTTGTATCTTTGGTGTTAATTCTGCTCTAATTTTAGTGATTTCTGTCCATCTGTTTGCTCTAGGGATTTTTTGTTCCTCTTCCTCTAAATCCTTAAGATGTGCAGTAAGGTCGTTTATTTGAGCTTTTTCTTGTTCTCTAATATGTGATTGTATGGCTATGAGTTTCCCTCTCAATACTGCTTTAGCAGTGTCCCCCAAATTTTGATAGCTTGGGTCTTCATTTTCATTTGTTTCCAGGAGCATTTGAATTTCTTGCATAACTGCCTTTCTGACCCAGTGGATCTTTAGCAGTATGTTTTTGAGTTTCCAAGTTCTGTGACTCTTAGTAATTTTGTTTGTGGTTGAATCTTAGCTTTACTCCACTGTGGTCTGAGAAGATACTTTGGATTATTTCAATGCTCTTGAATTTGAATTGATGCTGTCTTTTTGGCCTAACATGAGGTCTATCCTTGATTATGTGCTGTGTGGATTTGAAAAGAATGTGTATTACAGTGTTTTGGGGTGAAGAACTCTGAAAATGTCCAGGAGGTCTAGTCTCTCCATCTCTTCATTTAATTTTCTTGTTTTTGTGTTGATTCTCTGCATCATTGATCTGTCTAAGTGTGAGATTGGGATGTTAAAGTCTCCCACTATTATGGTATTACTATTGGTGTATTTTTGTAGTTCTTTTAGTAGGTGTTTGATGTATTTAGATAGTCCCTCAATTGGTGCATAGTTAATAACTGTTAAATCTTCTTGGTTGATTGATCCTCTAATCATTATGCAATGACCTTGCCTATCTTTTATTACTTTATTTAATTTAAAGTCTATTGTGTCAGAGATGAGAATGGCTGTTCCTGCATTTTTTTTTTGTGGTCCACTAGCCTGTAGGATAATTTTCCCTCCTTTCACTTTAAGTCTGTTTTTCTCTTGTTGGGTCATGTGGGATTCTTGCAAACAGCATATGGTTGAGTTGTGTTTTCTGATCCATCCTCCCACTCTGTACCTTTTAATGGGTGAGTTTAAGCCATTGACATTTATTGATATTATGGATTTAATGTATTGTAGTGCCATTATTCAACAATTATTTATTTGATCTGATAGATGCCAAGTTTTATGGTGATGCGCTCATTTATAAGAGGTCTTTTAGTACCTCTTTCATGGCAGGCTTGGTGGTGGTTGCCTCCTTTGTTGATTTTGACCATATCCCATACGTGGACATTTTTCTGCTATTATTTATCTTCTTTTTTGTGTGATTTTTTAAAATTATTTTTGATTTAATGTTGAGTTAAAATTATGAGATTCTGCTATTATTCCTTTGAATATGGTCTATACCCCTTTTCCTGTCTCTTCTGTGCTTACCTATCAGTCTGATGTTTGTGTTTTTAATTGAGTCAACAGTTTATCCAAGAATTCTTTAAATTTTCCTAAGCCTCTTTTTTTCTTTTACTCTTTCCTTTACTACTCCCTGTAGGCCACCAAAGTATAGATTTTCTCCTGAGTTTCTTTGTTAGTTCTCTGTCTGCTGGTGTCAGCACAGGGCCTCTCTGCCACTGCTCCAGATTCTGATTGCAGTAGCAATGGAGATTCACAGTTGCATTTGGTGAGTCTTGGGAAGTTCTGTCGTGCCTTCATTGATCCCCTTGTTGGTGAAACATACTGGAGGTTGTGTCTTAACTGGTTAACTGCCTGTTTCCAGCCACTTAATCTCTCCCTAGGGTCCTCTCTGTCCACGAGCCACACATGTTTGCACTCATGAGTGATTGGTGGGTTCCTGAAGTCATTCTATTCCCACCTGTTGTGGTCCCAGGTGGTCTCCTTTGGTATTCCTAGTTGACCCAGGAGAGGAGAGGAAAGAAACACAGCTGCTGCTCTGTAGCCTCACCTCTGGAAGTCTCTGTGTTTGCCAATATTTTGCTGAGTATATTAGCATCAATATTCATCGGAGATACAGGTATAGAGTTTTCTTTGTTGGTATAGTTTTCCCTCTTCTGATGATTAATGTTAGCCTTATAAAACATGACGTTAACTTCTCTCCATCTTCAGTTGTAATTTTATCTCTCTCATCCTGATTGCTTTTATTTTATTTCTTTATTATATTTATTTATTGAATATAGACAGGCAGAAATTGATAGGGAAAAGGGAGATAGTGGAGAGAGACAAAGAGACACATGCAAAAGAACTTCAACACTCACAAAGTTTTTTTCCCTTCAGGTGGGACGAGGGACTTGAATCCAAGTCCTTGTGCATTTTAACATGTGTGCTCAACCAGGTGTGTCACCACCCAGCCCTTTCCTGATTTTTTTTAATCAACACTTTCTCAATTTTTCTTTTTTTGAGTCTATCCAGTGGTTTATCTATTTTATTTATCCTTTTTAAGAAACAGCTTTTACTTTCATTATGGTTTGTTGTTTCAAGGCTCTTTTCTGTTCATGTTGATACTTTTTGTTGCCTTCTACTTTTTACTTTACATGAATTGTTTCCTATAGTAGCCTTGCCTATAGTAGGTATGTTTACCACTTGCATCTGTGTTATAATTTCAGTTGTTGTTGTTATCATGAGTACTGCATCTAATTTACAATGTTTATAAAAGTCTTACTTAAGTTTAACTTCATTCACCAACATTTGATTTACCACTTGTCCATTTTACCCTGCCTTTCCCTGTGCCTGATTATCCCAGTTTTTGTTGTTTTCCTGGTTGTGTTCATTTTTTTATTTATTTAACAATGATTGAAAAGCTTGTAGGATAAAAGGGGTACAAATCCATACAGTTCAGTTACAACTCCCAGAGGCCCATATCCCTTCCATCCACTAGGACATTCTCTATTCTTTATCTCTCTGATAGAATAGACACAAGATCTTTGTGAGGTGCAGAAGATGGTAGGTCTGGCTTCTGTAATTGCTTCTCCACTGAACATGGGAATTGACAGGTCACTCCATACTTCCATACTGTTTCTATCTTCTGCTAGTGGTGTAGGGCTCTAGGAAGATGGAGTTCCAGGTTATTTTTGGTGAGGTTATCTTCCCAGGGAATTCAGGTTGGCTTTACAGTAACATCTGCAACTTGGTGGCTGAAAAAGCATTAAGATATAAAGCTGAACAAATTGTTTAATTATCAGGAGCCTAAAGGTAAGTGTATAGCAAATGAAAATTGGGGTCTTCATATTGGAAGAATCTAGGAAGTCAACTTTGGATATATTCTAAGGGCCCATGACTTTACTAACTTTTGCCTGAGCCCAACAGGTGGGCTAAGAGTATTGTTTTGGAAGATATTGTCAGAGTTGGAAACAGAGCTAAAAGAAAAATCTGGTTCAGGGCACAGAGGAGCTCCCAAGTATGGGAAAATATATAAATACCATTAATTGTAAAGCCCATCAATCTGATGTGGAATCCATGTCTGTTCATATTTAACACAGGGGCTTCTGTAATCTCTGCATCCCTGTTAGTCTGAACTCAACTTCCATGGTCACAAAGAGGAAAGCTATTTAAGGTAATAGAAAAGATTACAAAGAAGTGAAAAGACATCTCATGCTTATGGATATGAAAAATTATCATCAAAATGGATATTCTACACAGAGCCATATACAAACTTAATGCGATACTCATCAAGACCCCACCATTTATCTCTGAGAGAATAGAACAGAAATTACAAACATTTATCTGGAATCAGAAAAAAAAAGAATTACCAAAACAATCTTGATGAAAAGAAATAGAAGTGGAGGAATCATATTAATGTTGTGCCCAGAAGTTCGAGTCCCGATCTCACACAAGAAAGACCAGCATCACATACAATAACAAGAGCCTTTATTAGCAAGCTTAAGCTTGGGCCACCGACACCCTTCCACACAAGGGGAGAGTCTGCTGCCAAGGACCCCGCAACATTGTTGCTCTCACCTTTTTATAGTACACAGAACAAGAGCGGTTGGTTTCAGTTTAACAGCTTTAACAGCTTTAATGGCTGTAACGGCTGTAACAAGGAACTGTTGGTTTCAATGTAAAAGTCTCTAACAAGTAACAGTTGGTTTCAGTGTAACAGTCTCTAAGAAGTAACCATTTTTAATCTCTACATTCTAATCTCCACAATTCCCAGATATCAAACTATATTATAAGGCCATTGTAATCAAAATGGCCTACTACTGGAACAAAAAATAGATACACAGATCAGTGGAACATAACTGAAAGCCCAGAAATAAACCCCCAAAGTTATAGACATCTAATTTTTGATAAGGGGCTCAAACTATTAAATGGAGAAAGGAGGGTAACTTCAATAAATAGTGCTGGAGAAATTATGTTGAAATGTGCAGAAGAATGACACAAAACCACTATATCCCACCAGAAACAAAAGTAAACTCCAAGTGGATCAAGGACCTTAATGTTAGACTAGAAATTATCAAATGCTTTGAGGAAACTATTGGTGGAACTCTTAACCATCTAAATCACAAGTATATTTTAAAATATTTATTTATTGATGCCCTTGTTATTTTTATTGTTAGCTAGCATTGCAGGAGAGATCATGGTGGTGTGGTAATACAATTCTTTATTTATGCAGGAGCCCGAGTCAGGTGTGAGCACAGAGGGTTAAGCCACATGGTGCCAAACTGCAATGGCCAGCATCAGCCTCCCTGTCTGCATGCCTGCCCTCCTCCAGGTCAGGACATGGGAAAAAAGGGGAGAAACCAGAAACAGAAGTGACTTATAAGATAAAACCAGAAGTGGAAAGTAGGAAACGGAAATGGCTAGGAAAAGGGGGTGGAGAAAGGAAAAAGACACACTGGGAACTTCCTTAACAACTGTTGCGATGTTTTTAACTGGTGGAATTAATTAATATCCTGCAGACAGGGCAGGTCTTGAGGTAGAAAGAAGATAAAGGTGGGGATCTTTCAGGCAAAACAATGACTATGTAAATAGGCCATAGTATCAGCAATGGAGCAGAGCAGGCAGGGCTGACTTAAGGCCTGACAAGGGGGAGAAAGACACCTGAAGACCTGCTTCACTGCTTGTGAAGTGACTCCCCTGCAGGTGGGGAGCCTGGGGATTGAGAATTTTTTTAAATTTATTTCTTTATTGGGGAATTACTGTTTTACATTCAACAGTAAATACAATAGTTTGTACATGCATAACATCCCCCAGTTTCCCATTTAACAATACAACCCCCACTATGTCATTTATCATCCTTCATAGACCTGTATTCTCCCCACCCACCCACCCAAGAGTCTTTTACTTGGGTGAAATACGCCAAATCCATTTCAGGTTCTACTTGTGTTTTCTTTTCTGATCTTGTTTTTCAACTTCTGCCTGAGAGTGAGATCATCCCATATTCATCCTTCTGTTTCTGACCTATTTCAACTCAACATGATTTTTTCAAGGTCCATCCAAGATCGGCTGAAAACGGTGAAGTCACCATTTTTTACAGCTGAGTAGTATTCCATTGTGTATATATATCACAACTTGCTCAGCCACTCATCTGTTGTTGAGCACCTGGGTTGCTTCCAGGTTTGGGCTATTACAAATTGTGCTGCTATGAACATATGTGTACACAGATCTTTTTGGATGGGCGTGTTGGGTTCCTTAGGATATATTCCCAGGAGAGGAATTGCAGGATCATAGGGGAGGTCCATTTCTAGCCTTCTGAGAGTTCTCCAGACTGTTCTCCACAGAGGTTGGACCAATTGACATTCCCACCAGCAGTGCAGGAGGGTTCCTTTGACCCCACACCCTCTCCAGCATTTGCTGCTGTTACCTTTTCTGATGTATGACATTCTCACAGGAGTGAAGTGATATCTCATTGTTGTCTTGATTTGCATCTCTCTGACAATCAGAGACTTGGAGCATTTTTTCATGAGTTTCTCGGCCTTTTAAATCTCTTCTGTGGTGAATATTCTGTCCAAGTCCTCCCCCCATTTTTGGATGGGGTTATTTGTTGTCTTATTGTTGAGTCTGGCAAGCTCTTTATATATGTTGGTTATTAAACTCTTATCTGATGTATGGCATGTAAAGATCTTCTCCCATTCTGTGAGGGGTCTCTTGGTTTGGGTAGTGGTTTCTTTTGCTGTGAAGAAGCTTTTTTATTTGATGTAGTCCCATAGGTTTATACTTGCCTTAGTCTTCTTTGTAATTGGATTCATTTCATTGAAAATGTCTTTAAAATTTATGCAGAAAAGAGTTCTGCAAATATTTTCCTCTAAGTATTTGATAGTTTGTGATCTAACATCCAAGTCCGTGATCCACTTGGAATTTACTTTTGTATTCAGTGAAATACAGTGATTCAGTTTTATTCTTCTGCATGTTTCAACCCATTGTTTCCAACACCATTTGTTGAAGAGACTCTGCTTTCCCCATGTAATAGTCTGGGCCCCTTTGTCAAAGATTAGATGTCCATAGGTGTGGGGCCTCATTTCTGGGCTCTCAATTCTATTACACTGGTCAGTGTGTCTATTCATGTTCCAGTACCAAGCAGTTTTGATGACAATGGCCCTATAATACAGTTTGAGATCTGGGAGTGTGATGCCTCCAGTTCTGTTATTTCTTCTCAAGATTGTTTTGGCAATTCTAGGTCTTTTCTGGTTCCAGATAAACATTTGTAGCATTTTTTCTATTCTCCTAAAAAATGTGGTTGGGATCTTGATGGGGATAGCATTAAATCTGTAGATGGCTCTGGGTAATATATTCATTTTGATGATGTTAATTCTTCCAACCCATGAACATGGAATATCTTTCCACTTCTTTGTGTCTTTTTCAATTTCTTTGAGTAGTGACTCATAATTTTCAGTATACAAGTCTTTCACTTCTTTGGTTAGGTTTTTATTGTTTTTGTTGCTATAGTAAAAGGAATTGATTTCTGGATTTCAATTTTTTCTAACTTAGTGTTTGCATAGAGGAATGTCACTGACTTTTGAATGTTAATTTTTTAGCCTGACACCTTACTGTATTGCCTGATGATTTCCAAAAGCTTCTTGCTGGATTCCTTAGGATTTTCCATGTATACTATCATGTCATCTGCAAATAAGGAGTGTTTGACTTCTTCTCTTCCAATCTGTATCCCTTTAATTCCTTGCTCCTGTCTGATTGCTATGGCAAGAACTTCCAACACTATGTTGAATAGTAATGGTGATAGTGGGCAGCCCTGTCTACTACCTGATCTGAGTGGAAATGCTTCCAGTTTTTCATCCAGTATGATGTTTGCTGTAGGTTTGCTATATATAGACTCCACTATCTTCAGGAATTTTCCATCTATTCCCATTTTTTGTAGTGTTTAGATCATAAAGGGATGTTGTATTTTGTCAAAGGCTTTCTCTGCATCTATTGATATGACCATGTGGTATTTGGTCTTGCTTTTGTTGATGTGGTGGATCACATTGATTGATTTTCGTATATTAAACCAACCTTGCATGCCTGAGATAAACCCCACTTGGTCATGATGAACAATCTTTTTGATATACTGCTGTATCCGGTTGGCTAGAATTTTGTTCAATATTTTCATATCTATGTTCATCAGAGATATTGGTCTATAGTTTTCTTTTTTTGGTTGTGTCCCTGTCTGCTTTTGGTATCAGAGTGATGTTGGCTTCATAGAAGCTGGCAGGGAGTATTCCAGTGTCTTCAATCTTCTGGAAGACTTTTAAAAGTAGAGGTATTAGTTCTTCTTTGAAGGTTTTGTAGAATTCATTTGTAAAACCATCTGGTCCAGGACTTTTATTTTTGGGGAGATTTTTGACAACTGTTTCAATTACATTAGCTGTGATGGGCCTGTTAATGTTATCCACTTCGTCTTGACTTAGTTTTGGAAGTTGGTAGGTATCTAGGAAATCGTCCATTTCTTCCAGGTTCTCTAGCTTGTTGGCATATAGTTGTTCATAGAAGCCTCGCATGATATGTTGAATTTCTGCGGTGTCTGTTGTGATATCTCCTCTTTCATATAGTATCTGATTTATTTGGGTCTTCTTCCTTTTTTGTTTTGTGAGTCTGGCTAAAGGTTTGTCGATTTTGTTTACTCTTTCAAAGAACCAACACTTACTTTTGTTGATCTTTTGTATGGTTTTCCTATTCTCAATGTTATTTATTTCTACCCTAACTTTAGTGATTTCTGTCCTTCTGGTTGCTTTATGGTTCCTTTGTTGTTCTTCTTCTAGGTCTTTAAGATGTGCAATCAGGCTGTTTATTTGTGCTTTTTCTTATTTCCTAATGTGTCCTTGTATAGCTATGAACTTCCCTCTTAGGACTGCTTTAGCTGTTTCCCAAATATTTTGATAGCTTGTGTCTTCATTTTCATTGAACTCTTGAAACATTTTGATTTCTTCCTTGATTTCCTCTTTGACCCAGAAGTTGTTAATAAGTGTACTGTTGAGCTTCCACATTTAGGCACTGTTACTAATCTTTTCTTAATTGTTAAGTGTTAGTTGAATTCCACTGTGGCCTGAGAAGATGCTTGGGATGATTTCAATGCTCCTGAATTGGCTAATGTTGTCTTTGTGGCCTAATATATGGTCTATCCTTGAGAATGACCCATGTGGATTTGAGTAAAATGTGTATTCCAGTTTCTTGAGATGAATGACTCTGAAAATGTCCAATAGTTCTAGTTTATCTATCTCTTCATTTAGCTCCCTAATGTCTTTATTGATTTTCTGCCTGGATGATCTGTCAAGTTGAGAGAGTGGGGTGTTAAAGTCCCCTACTATGATTGTGTTACTGTTAATATATTGCTGTAGCTCTTTCAGTAAAATTTTGATGTATTTAGATGGCTTCTCATTGGGTGCATAGATGTTAATAATTGTTAAGTCCTCTTGATTGACTGATCCTCTGAGCATTAAGTAGTGTCCATTCCTATCTTTTTTAATCTTATCTATTTTAAAGTCTATCATGTCTGATATGAGAATAGCTGCTCCTGCCCTTTTGTGTGGGCCATTGGCTTGTATGATAGTTTTCCATCCTTTCACTTTAAGTCTGTGTTTGTCTTGTTGAGTTAGGTGGGTTTCCTGTAGACAGCATATTGTTGGGTTGTGTTTTCTGATCTATCTTCCTACTCTGTGTCTTTTAATAGGTGAATTCAGGCCATTGACGTTTATTGATATCAAAGATTGAAGATATTTTAATGCCATTCTTGCAGAGTTTTAGAGTGTTTTGATATATATCCTATTTGTGGTGGTCTGGTTGTTTATAGGAGACCTTTCAGAACTTCTTTCAGGGCAGGCTTGGTGATGGTTGATTCCTTCAACTGTTGCTTGTCTGAGAAGGTTTTGATACCTCCATCTACTCTGAATGACAGTCTAGCAGGATATAGTATTCTTGGCTGAAAGCCTTTCTCATTGAGCACTCGACAGATATCTTGCCATTCTCTTCTGGCCTGTAGTGTTTGTATGGAGAAGTCTGCTGCTAATCTGATGGGTTTTCCTTTGTAGGTGACTCTTTGTTTTTCTCTTGCAGCCTTCAGGATCCTTTCTTTATCCTTATTCCTTTCCATTCTAAGTATGATATGTCTTGGTGTCTTTAGGTCTGGGTTAATTCTGTTTGGGACCATCTGGGCTTCTTGAATTTTTATGTCTTTGATGTTGTCCAGACTAGAGAAGTTTTCAGCTACTATGGCCTGGAAAATGCTTTCTTCCTCTCCTTCTCTTTCTTCCTCCGGTATGCCAATAATGCGTATATTGTTTCTTTTGAAGTCATCCCATAGGACTCTGTTGTTGTTTTCAGCATCTCTTAATCTCTTTGTGAGATCTCTTACTTCCTTTCAGTTGTCTCTAATTCATCCTCAATCTTGCTAATTCTGTCTTCAGCCTCATAGATTCGATTCTCTCTGCCCTCTACTGTTTTCTGGAGTTCATCTATTTTGTTGCCCTGCTCTGATACTGTTTTAGCTTGTTCAGCTAGTTGCATTCTTAGCTCAGCGATTTCAGCTCTCTAATAACCATGAGATAATTAGTATTTTCTTCCATATTCTCATTTGTTGATCCTGCATTTCTGATTACAATTTTTTCAAAATATTTACTCACTCCTGTTATTATTTCCTTAGCTAATGGTTGGATGTTAAACTCGTTATTTTGTGCTTCATCCTCTGGAGGACTTTTAGCTGGACTCTTGTCCTGGTTCAATTCTCCAATATTTTTTCTTGTTGTTTTAACTTTTTTATATATTATGTTATGAGTTCCCTTTATCAGTACTTTTCAAATTATTGATCACTATTGCCTGGATTGACTTGTGTCTAAGTAAGTTAATTAAAGGGTTCACAGTGGTGGAAGTTAACAGTTATTTCAATCCCTGAGTTGGAGCTCAGTGGTTTAAAAGCCTCTTTCATTTTTTTTCCTTCCTTGTAGGCTATGGGAGCCTGAGGGCTTTTAAACTATCAATAGGCTTCTTAGCTTAATCACTGACTCCTGACCAAGAGATAAAGCAGGGTGTGGCAGAGATAATCCAGTGGTTATGCAAAAAGACTTTCACAGCCCCTCAGCTATGCCACCGAGGTGTAGGTCTTCTGAGTTTCCTGGTTAGATCTCTGTCCCCTGGTGTCCCTTTCTGTTGCTGCTCCAGATTCTGAGGGTAGTAGCAATGGAGACTCAGAGTTGCACTTGGTGAGTCTCTGGGGAGTCCTCTCCTCCCTTAAGCTGTCCCCTTGTTGGTGGAGCAGACTGGAGGTGGTGTCTCAACTGATAAACTGCTGAACTGTTAGCAGTCACTTAATCTCTCCTTAGGCCCCTCTCTCCTCTCTGTCACCAGCCACACGTGTTTGTACTCACTGGTGATTTACTGGGTTCCTGTGGTCATTCTAGTCCTGTCTTGTTTCGGTCCCGGGTGGTCTTCTTTGGTATTCCTAGTTGATCCGGGAGAGGAGAGGAGAGAAAGCGATCTGCTGCTCGTAGCTCTGCCTCCAGAAGTTGAATTCGAGAAATTTTTTTGACAATACAAAACATGTATATTGATGATAATACTGTTTGTAATAAGCAAAGATCTGAAAAAAATCTAAATGCATCTAATAACATGTCTTTGCTAAGTGGCTACATTTATATAAAAAAAATACATCCAGACAGGTAAACATGCTTAAGATTTCTCTGCTAAACAAAACAATCAAAAACATAAAGTAGAAACTACCTTTCAGTTTATGGAGTAGACAGGATCTGATCGGCGCTCTCCTCAAAACAACAATTGAACACAACAAGAGATTGAATTGGACACATATCTTCAGCTGAAAGATTTGCAGCTTCAGGTGGGTGTTTGCACATGGTTGGTCCAAATAGGGGAGTGGGTTGGAAGACACAGTCAAATCCAGAGCTTCAGGTGACACGGTGCCAACCTGCATCACCTCAGACATTAGCGCAGTTACAAGACCCAGAAGAAAAAAAGTCAGAGCTTAAAACCTCTCAATCCTTGAATCAGGGTGTTTTTTTTCCCCAGCCTGAGTTTAAGGTAAGGACACAAAAAAAATCAGATAGCAGACTACCAGGTGTTATCATGGAATAATGGATTGAATCATCTCACCTCCCAAAACAACAAATAAATGCAATAAGAGACCCAACTGAAGTCATAATCTACAGCTGGAGAGCTGCAGCCTCAGGTGGGTGCTCACTCGTGTAAGGTTGGTGGGAAAGGGGGCATTGGCAGAAGAACAGCAATGTTAAATCAGAGCTCTGGGTGGCACGGCACTGAGCTGTGCTGTTTTGTTGACTTACTTTCAGCACAACAAGCAATGAAGATTGTTCCTAGTGCCCAAAGAAAAGAGAAAGGAGCTTAAAACCTCTCAGTCACAGGCCAGACAATAGCACAGTGGGTTAAGTGCACATGGTGTAAAGTGCAAGGACCGGTAGAAGGATCCCAGTTTGAACCCCTGGCTCCCCACCTGCAGGGGAGTCACTTCATGGACAGTAAAGAAAGTCTGCAGGTGTCTGCTTTTCTTTACCCCCTCTGTCTTCCCTCCTCCCTTGATTTATCTCTGTCCTATCCAACAATGATGACAGCAATAACAACAACAATAATAATAATAACAAGGGTAACAAAAAGGGGGACCTCTCAGTCATTGACTCAGGGGGCATTTTGCCTTCTGAACTTAATGCAAGGACACAACATAAAATAGAGCACTTGTGACCACAAGACAGCCCAAAGCAATCACCCCCTGCCCCATCCCATCCACCACAGATCATACAAACAAGAGAAGCCTAGAAGATCACAATAGCACCATCTGATGGACAATAATAACAAGCACAGAGTAGCAATAGCTTTGTCTCTCTACTCTCCCCAGTCAGGCACAAATCAATCCAGGTAAGTGAAATTAGTAGATTAAATGGTACTAAGAGAGGGACACCATAACACATCATATACAGTGGTTAAACCAAGAAATAAAATAGGGAAAAAGCCCAGAACCCCCCAAAAGGTTTTGAGGACAAAAACCAAACACTAATTGAGGTATTAGTCACAGGAGTGAGGAAAGGGCTTGAAATAAATATCATTAGAAAAGGGGGAACAGCAAATGAGACTCTGAAAGAAAACACTATCTCAAGGTAGAGAGTTGAAAGCTGAAGAGCTAAGCTAAGAGCACAATTATCTGAACAAACTAAAATAGTGTCACAACAGGGTAACAAAATAGCTGAGATACAGAAAACAACAGAGGGGAGAGTGAATAGAATAAATGAGTCAGAAAACAGAATTAGCAAGGTTAAGTATGAAGTAGAGAAAACTAAGAAAGAAGTAAGAGATCTCAAAAATATTAAGAGGTACCAAAAATGACAACAGAGACATGTGGGATGACTTCAAAAGAAGTAATATATGCATTATTGGCTTGCCAAAGGAAGGGGGGAGAGAAACCATTCTATAGGACATAATAGCTGAGAACTTCCCTACTCTAGATAACATAAAAGACATAAAAGTTCAATAAACTCAGAGGGTCCAAACAGTATTAGCCTAGACTTAAGGACAACAAGACAAATAATATTTAGAATTAAAAAAAATAAGGATAGGGAAAGGATCTTGAATGCTGAAAGAAAAAAACCAAGTCACCTACAGAGGAAACCCCATAAGATTAGCAGCAGATTTCTCCACACAAGCACTACAGGTCAGACGAAAATGGCAAGATATATCAAGCTCTTGATGAGAAAGTCTTTCAACCAAGACTTTTTCTCGAATGTTTCCCATGGAGAAGGACTACTCTAATTTGAAGAACATTCTCGAGTACCCTGGCAGTTCCCAAGTATGGAGACACGTGGTTAGTTCTACTCTCCTGATTGGATTCTTTCTTCGATGGGAAGACACTTTTAAAAATGGGTGCCTGAAGCAATCCAGCAAGAACAGTCAGAAACACCCTAAATGGAATTTCGAGGAGCTTTTTGGACTAGGACGCCCTCCGGGGACTCTTAATCCTACATGGTGAGATCTTGATAATCTGGTTCAAGTTGCGTTTCATAAGAGAATGATTTGAATGACTGAATTTTTGTTTGACATTGACTTAAAAAAATGCTGGATGCAGCCATGATTTCTAGAGACATCCAGAAACAATCCAAAAAATTGTTTTTTTCCTCCTTTGATTTCTCTTTTACGTCTTGACATGAATCTGAAACGTTTAATCCTGGAAACCGTATGAGTTATGGGTGGGGCAGATAGTGTAATGATTATGTTAATTATTCTCATGCCTGAGGCTTTTAACCGTGGTTCTTCTGTTTACCTTTCCACATTTTATTGAGTTAAAACTGTTTAAACAACCTTAAAATCATACTAGAAATGACTTCCAATTATAATGGAGTTATCAATTATAGTAAACTTCTAATCTGCTACAAGTTTTGTTTGACAAGTAAGTGAATTTCAGCTGTCAAAGTCTTCACATGAAAAAGCATCTACTCAAATGGAATTCCTGGAAATCCATTTGGATCCTGTTCTCTGACATCGCCCCCGGAAACCAATGATGAGACCTGGCACGTCCTGAAGAAACAGATTCACAGACTCCAAAGATCACTCTCTACAGAAAAGCAGAATACTGGTGGCCGACATTCCCCATCGAGACAGACGTGCAGCGTTTCATCCTCTGGCATTTTCTTCTGTGGTCAGCTACTTTGGACTGACACCTCCATCGGACTTACTGGTACATGCTGCTGTGTTTCTCAAAGACTAACTTCAGCCAATTGCCTTGAGACTTTATAGACCATGTCCCCTCGTCTGCAGGCTCTGCCCCAGAGTCAGAAAACTCCCCCTCCTTATTAGGTTATGTCCACAGAGGCATGAAGCGCCCCAAGAGGCAAGAGATGCCCACAGAGGCAGGAAATGCCCTTTGAGGCAAGAGATGCCCCCACAGGCATGAAGCATTCCCAGAGGCAAGAAATGCCATTTCGCCTGCTAGACCTTGCCCTTTGAGGCAAGAAACGTTCCCCTTGACATCACATTGGTTATTGCTGCTCGCCTATTTTGTTTTCCATGTCTTATGCCAGTTCTTTTGAAAACGCCTGTACGATATACGTTTCTGTTCACCCCACAATGGCCATTAGTTAAAAAGAAAGGGGGGGAATTGTTGGTATGCATGAGACCCCTTCTGTTTCATTAGGTTTAAATCCCCCCTGCTTAACACTATTCTATTTACATAACCACTTCATTCTATTTACATAACCACTGTTAACAAGTTCCACCCTCCCTCCAGGGCATTTGTGGTTCAGTGATAGGATTCTCACCTAATCTGCCCCCTCTTTGTCACACTCTGATTTTCACCAGTCACTTTTCTCTCCACCCTCTCTATGTCACATCCTGTTTCCACCTTACTTGGCAAGTATATATAAAGACAGCATTGTGAGTTTTACTTTACCTAGAGTTTAGCTTAGCTCGGCTGCATCCTGCATGAATAAAGAGATACTGCCTACAGCTCAACCATGAGTCCCTGGTCGTCTGTTACCCGCCCATGAAGCCAGCCCGGAGAAAACAACATAACCCGTCAAAAACAACAGGTGGTGCATGTAGTGAGTCTTAAACACAGAGAGACATGGAGTAGTACTCCTGACATCTAACAGTATTATAAATTAGTACATAAATCAATTAAATTTTATTTAAAAACTTAATTTCAAATACCAATGTAATATAAATAGCCAAGACAAGAAAGGCAGCAAAACACAAAGTAACTGTTAATTCCTGTGAAATAATTATAGTTACCAGTAGTAAAGGGCAAGGGCATGGTGCCAGAAATGGATAGAGGGTTTGTTTGCTTACCATCAGTGTTATTGCTGGGGCTCAGAGTCTGTACTACAAATCCTGCTCACAATGGCCATTTTCTTTCTTCCTTCTCTTTCCTTCTTTGCTTTCTACTGTTCTTCCTTCCTTGTTTATGACAGAGACAGAAAAAAATTGAGAGAGAAGGGGGAGATAGTAAGGGAGAGAGATGAAAGTCACCTGCAGCACTTCTGCAATTTGTGTAAAACTTCCCCTTTACAAGTAGGGACTTGAGACTTGAATCCAAGTCTTTGTGAACTCTAATGTGTTTGCTCTCTGCTGGGTATATTGCTACCCAACCCTGAGGGGCTCCTTTTGATAGTATTATGACATTAGAATTTTGGCTGTGGGCATAGTGAAGTGTATACACATACAGATATATAAAATCACACTTTCCAATTTTTATAGTAGTGTCAATCTATGGAAAAAATCAAACAGACTAAAAATTTAAAAATTAAAATATGGGGCCAGGTGGTAGTGCACTGGGTTAAGCACACATAGTGTGAAGCACAGAGACCTGTGCAAGGATCCCAGTTCCAGCCCTTGCCTCCCCACCTTCATGGATGTTGGTTTGGAAGCAGTGAAGCAGATCTTCAGGTATCTTTTTCTCCCCCTCTTTGTCTTCCCCTCCTATCTCAATTTCTCTTTGTCCTATCCAACAACAGCAGCATCAACAACAACAACAATGGAAAAAAGATGGTCACCAGGAGCAGTGTTTTTGTAATGCAGTCATCAAACCCTAGCAATAACCCTGGAGGCAAAAACAAATAAATAAATAGATAAATAAATAAATAAATTTATATGAACAGACACTATAGCTTGATAAGTATTTCTATGACACTGCACAAAGCCTTGCAGTAGTTTACACAATCACTTAAGAGCTATTTTCTGGCTCCCCAAGTAAAAGCTCAGTTTCAGAGAAATGGGTTTGGATATGGATACTTTTCTAGATCAAAAAGTTTCTTATTCCTTAGCCATTTGAAAAAATGTTGGAGCCCACCTTCCAAGGTTTTTATTTTAAAAAACTGCCAATTTAAATGATCCCACAACTGCCACATTCTCTGAAAGGAAGCTAGGTCAACATACTCTACCAGTCCAGGAAGACAGGTCCTGAAATGAGTGCAGCCTAGAATGCTCCTAGCTATAACCACAAACTTCAAGCTCAGACATATAGCAATGTAGAACTTACACAGGCTCCTTTGTTGAATATGGGCCCCAGATCAGATTAATGGATTTTGTAGTTAATGGTGTTTGTATAATTTTTCTCATATTTGGAAACTACTCTCTGCCCTATTCCAGCTTTCTAGACCTATTTCCAGCTCTGACACCATATCCCCAGACATGTCTTAATATCTCAAGATATTCAATATTTTCCCCTCTCATACTGGTTAAATAGTGACTTTTAAATCTATAAGCTAGATATTAACACCATTCCTCCCACCAAAGGTCTGTCATGGTCCACTTGGAATATACCTAAAATAGGCTTCCTAGCTTCTTCCAGTATGAAGACCTTAAGTCTCATCTGCTATATTCTTACCTTTAGGTTCATGATTAATAAACAATTTGTTCTGATTTATGTCTTAATGTTTTTCAGCCATCAAGTTGCAGATGCTACCATGACACCAACCTCACCAATGTGTCTTGGAATCTCACATCCTCAGAGCCATACCTCACCATGGGAAACACAGAAACAGGCTGGGGTATGGAATGACCTGTCAATGCCCAAGTCCAGCAGAGAAGCAATTATAGAAGCCAGACCTTCTGCCTTCTGCATCCCATAAAGATCTTTGGTCCATACATCCAGACTGGTAAAGAATAGGGAAACTTCCAATGGAGGGAATGGGGTACGGAACTCTGGTGGTGGAAAGTCTATGTAATTGTAATCCTCTTATTCTATCTTGTCAATCATTATTAAATCACTAAAAAATATGAAAGAGCATGAGAGAAACAAAATCAGAGATCACTCAGGCATATTCAGGATTGGGTATCAAACTTATGACTTCAGTCTTATAAGTCTGTTGCTCTACCCATTGTCCCACCTCCTGAACCACTTTATCCAATGAATTCTTTGAAAGCCTACAGATTTTTGATTTTTTAAAAAATTTCTTTCTTTATTTAATAGAGAAAGCCAGAAATTGAGAGGGAAGGGGCTTATATACAGAGAGACAGAGACAGAGAGACACCTGAAAAACTGCTTCATCACTCACAAAGCCTTACTCCTATTGGTGGAGAACAGGGACTTGAACCTAGATCCTTGCACATTGTAACATGTACACTCAACCACGTGTTTCACCACCTGAAAGTCTATAGATTTTTGTATCCTAGAGATTAAATGTGAGTTTATGTTAAATAACAATGCACCAGAATATTTAGTAAACAAAATATAGTAGATTGTAATTTTTCACTTAAGGTCTTCCTTTCATATGTCATCAGAAAAATTAGACTTATACAATCTGAAATCTGTCTTATCACAGTCACTCAAAGTTTTCCACCAGGTTCAAGCTCCTAGTTCCCCCACTAAATGGGGGAAGCTTCGCAAATGGTGAAACAGTGCTTCAGGATCTCTCTCTCTCCCAGTCAATCTCTCAGTCCTCTCTCAACTTCTGTCTCTATCCAAAATAAATAAGACAAAAACAAAATAAGTAAAAGATCATGCCTAAGTTTTCCAGACTCTAAAGAATGAGAGAGACAGAAGTTTGTCCATGGTTCTCTTGACTTAATATTTTGAAGTCATCTGAATATTTTCTTTAGTAGAAGTTCTACCATCAAACCTGGAAGCACCTTAGATATACAATGACAGAGGAATGGTTAAGAAAATTGTGGGGGGTTTCCTGGAAGATGGCGGACTGAGAAGCTGCTAGTGGCTTGAACTCTGACCACATCTTCTGGAAACAGTAGGATTTTCTGCCTTTAGTAGGTCAGTCAATAAGGGGTCCTAGCGGTAACACCAAGGAGGTGACTATAACTTAATTTGGGTTAAAAAATAGAGTAGAAAAAAAGGGAAAATTTTTTTTCTTTTAAATTATTAATCCCAAAGTGCACCTCCTTACCCTCCCCCCCATAACCAGTCCCTGGGGACCAGCTCCTAGCAGGCTCCCCTGCTGAGCTTCTTTCTTTACCAAGATTCCTGTCCCATCAGGGAGTAACATTCATTCTAAGTCTATTCTCTTCTGAAACCTCTGGCCTTTTTTCTTTCTAAGTAGCCAACACCCCCACCTCACCCACATAGCTAATTAAATAATTAAAAATAAATAAATAAATAACTCTTTCCTTTCACCACTCTTTTATTACTGTTCTTTTCCTTATCTTTTTCTTTTCTCTCTCTCTCTCTCTTTTATTTTTCTCATTCTTTTCATCCTTTCTTCCTTAATCCTACAGCTTCCAAAGTCACAGGCCCCATCCTCCACACCACCAAATAGTGTGCTTTCACTGAATTCACTGATACACGTTTGGGAATTATTTGGGGGAAGAATTCTGACTCAGAGTGGACTCTCACTGTGAGTATCTCTGCTCAACTTCCCTTCCTCCTTTAGCTACCTCTAGAATATACAGTGGATAGTAGATTTGCATAACTGTCTATTTCAGCTATCCTTGTCTAGTCCTGAGGTTTTTTTTAAATTTTTTAATTTTTTTTCTTTCTTAACAATCAGCTGCCTCTGATCACGAAGTTTGAGGTAATCTGGGACAGGGTTTTTTTTTTTTACCATGCTCTATTTTATTATTAATATTGTATAAAGGCATATATGTTCCCCCCCTTTAGGTTGATCAGAATTAACTCTTAGGGTATCTTTCATTGCTAGGGTAGTGGGCATCTTATCTATTATGGGAGGAACTCGTCTCATTACTCCTACCTCCTCTACAGACTCTCCCCTTCCTCCTCCTCCTAGCTAATTAAAAAAATTAAATTTAAATTAAATTTAAAATAAAGTAATTTAAAAAACTTTCCTCTCACTGCTCTTTAATTACAGCTCTTTTTCTTATCTTTTCTCTTTTCTCTCTCTTGTTTCTTTTTTCTTTGTTTTCTCTTTTGTTTTATCTTGTCATACACTTCTTCTTCCTTCCTTCTTCTTTGCCTTTCTGAATTTGTGAATTACTTTGGGGAAGAAATCTGACTTAGAGTGGACTCTCTATGTGTGTATCTCTGCTCTACTTCCCTTTCCCCTCTTGTTACCCCTAGAATATACAGTGGATAGTAGATTTGCATAACTGTCTATTCTTGCTATCCTTTCTTCCTTTTCTCTTTATTCTTCACTGGGATTTGGTTACTATTTTTTCGTGGACTGGAGACATTGTTTGGCTAACTGGTAGTGATTAAACTGCTTCAATACTTGCTTCAGTTGCTATTGTAATTCCTGAGGTTGTTGAGTGCAATTATCATAAAGGTATTTAGTACAGTGTTACTTGTACTCAAGATACAACAACTGAGGAAAAACAAAGCATAAAAAAGAAACACATAAAACAAAAAAATGGGTAGATCAAAAACAAATAAAACTGCTACTCCAATGAATGAAGACAAGTGACCAGAAGAAACTACAAATCTACAAATCAGCCAGAAGTAACTATAGATAAGAAAAGTATGAAGCAATAATAAACTTATTAATCACAGAAATGAAAACAACATTGGAGGAAAAGAATGGCAGTATTAGGGAAACAACAGTTAAGACCCCCAAGGAAAATACTGATTATCTTGAGGCAATTAGAGAACTGAAAGCTGAAATAGATGTAATGAAGAAAGAAGCTGAGGGAAGGGAAAGCAGAATAACAGAAGCAGAAAACAGAATTAGTTAGACAGAGTATGAGTTAGAAAAACTAAGTAAGAGGTGAAAGAGCTCAAAAAGAGATTGAGAGACACTGAAAACAACAACAGAGACATATGGGATGATCTCAAAAGAAGTAACATTCGCATAATTGGCCTGCCAGAGGAAGAAAGAGAGGAAGGGGAAGCAAACATTCTAGAGGAAATAATAGAAGAAAACTTCCCAGACCTGAATAACAAAAGGACATCACGATTCAAGAGCCCCAGAGAGTTCCAAACAGATTCAACCCATACCTGAAGACACCAAGACACATCATAGTCACAATGAGAAGGAATAAGGATAAAGAAAGGATCCTAAAGACTGCAAGAGAAAAAACAAAAAGTCACATACAGAGGAAAACCCATAAGATTATCTGCAGACTTCTCCACTCAAACTCTAAAAGCCAGAGAGAATGGCAAGATATCTATTGAGCCCTGAATGAAATAGGGTTTCAACCAAGGATAATATATCCTTCTAGACAAAATCCAACACCCATTCGTGCTCAAAACAGTACAAAAAATGGGAATAGACAGGAAATTCCTCAATATAGTGGAGTCCATATATACCAAACCTACAGCCAACACCATACTCAATGGACAGAAGCTGAAAGCATTCCCCCTCAGATCGGGGACTAGGCAGGGCTGTCAACTATCTCTATTACTTTTCAACATAGGGTTGGAAGTTCTTGCCATAGGAATCAGGCAAGAGAAAGAAATCAAAGGAATACAGATTGGAAGGGAAGAAGTCAAGCTCTCACTATCTGCAGATGATATGATAGTATACATAGAAAGACCTAAAGAATCCAGTAGAAAATTACTGGAAGTTATTAGGCAATATAGCAAGGTATCAGGCTACAAAATCAATATACAAAAATCAGTGGCATTTCTTTATGCAAACACTAAATCTAAAGAAGAAAACATTCAGAAATCACTCCCATTTACTGTTTCAGCAAAATCAAACAAATACCTAGGAATAAAGTTGACCAAAGAAGTGAAAGACTTTTATACTGAAAACTATGAGTTGCTACCCAAGGAAATAGAAACTGATACCAAGTAATGGAAAGATATCCCATGCTCATGGATTCGAAGAATAAGTATCATCAAAATGAATATTCTCCCCAGAGCCATATACAAATTTAATGCAATACCCATCAAAGTTCCACCAAGCTTCTTTAAGAGAATAGAACAAACACTACAATCATTTATATGGAACCAGAAATCACCTAGAATTGCCAAAACCATCTTGAGGAAAAGAAACAGAAATGGAGGCATCACACTCCCAGACCTTAAGCTATATTATAAAGCCATCATCATCAAAACAGCATGGTACTGGAACAAAAATAGGCACACAGAGCAGTGGAACAGAATTGAAAGCCCAGAAATAAATCCCCACACCTAATCTAATCTAATCTAATCTTTGATAAAAGGGCACATCTAATCTTTGATAAAAGGGCACAAAGAATTAAATGGAAGAAGGAGGTTCTCTTCAATAAATGGTGCTGGGAAAACTGGGTTGTAACATGCAGAAGAATGAATTTGAACCACTTTATCTCAACAGAAACAAAAATCAACTCCATATGGATCAAAGACCTGGATGTCAGACCAGAAACAATCAAATACTTAGAGGAAAACATTGGTAAAAACAGTTTCCCACCTACACCTCAAGGACATCTTTGATGAATCAAACCCAATTGCAAGAAAGACTAAAGCAGAAACAAACCAATGGGACTACATCAAATTGAAAAGCTTCTGCACATCCAAAGAAACTATTAAACAAACAGAGAGACCCCTCACAGAATGGGAGAAGATCTTCACATGCCAGACATTAGACAAGAAACTAATCACCAAAATATATAAAGAGCTCAGCAAACTTAGCATCAAAAAAGCGAATGACCCCATCCAAAAATGGGCAGAGGATACGAACAAAACATTCACTACAGAGGAGATCCAAAAGGCTAACAAACATATGAAAAACTGCTCTAGGTCACTGATTGTCAGAGAAATGCACATTAAGACAACACTAAGATACTGCCTCACTCCTGTAAGAATGGCATACATCAAAAAGGACAGCAGCAACAAATGCTGGAGAGGTTGTGGGGACAGAGGAACCCTTTTACATTGCTGGTGGGAATGTAAATTGGTACAGCCTCTGTAGAGAGCAGTCTGGAAAACTCTCACAAGGCTAGACATGGACCTTCCATATGATCCAGTAATTCTTCTCCTGGGGTTATACCCCAAGGACTCCATAACACCCAACCAAAAAGATGTGTGTACTCCTATGTTCATAGCAGCACAATTCATAATAGCTAAAACCTGGAAGCAACCCAGGTGCCCAACAACAGATGAGTGGCTGAGAAAGCTGTGGTATATATACATAATGGAATACTATACAGCTATCAAGAACAATGAACCCACCTTCTCTGACCCATCTTGGACAGAGCTAGAAGGAATTATGTTAAGTGAACTAAGTCAGAAAGATAAAGATGAGTATGGGATGATCCCACTCATCAACAGAAGTTGAATAAGAAGATCTGAAAGGGAAACTAAAAGCAGGACCTGACCAAATTGTAAGTATGGCACCAAAGTAAAAACCCTGTGGTGAGGTGTAGACATGCAGATTCCTGGGCCAGTGGGGGGTGGGAGTGGGCGGGGAGGGATGGGTCACAGTCCTTTGGTGGTGGGAATGGTGTTTATGTACACTCCTAGCAAAATGTAGACATATAAATCAGTAGTTAATTAATATGAGAGGGGGAAAATCAATTGTATGTCTCAAAGTTTCTCAAAACACAAACTGAATCCTTTTAATATATAGGCTGTGTATTTGATATGCAGACTCTCTCAAAAGCCTAGACCAAGTAGATTAGAAGCATCCAATAGCACAGCTATATACAAGATACTGGATACTGTACAGCAAACCATAACAAAAGGACTTTTCAAAGTTAACCCAATTACCAAATAATGTGATGATAACATTAACTATCCATTGTTTTTTTGAACCCTAAGACAGCAGGAACCTCACATCTCCACTATAGAGCCTCTACTTCCCCCAGTCCTGGAACCTTTGGATAGGGCCCACTTTCCCACATGCCTCTCCCAATCCATATCAAATAATATTGCATCTGCCAATCACAACCTAATCTACACAACGATTGCCACCTCAACATGCTTCACTTCGGACTGTGTCCAGAGACTTCACGTGTGGAATGACAACCCTTCAGCTTCATTACTCAGGTGAGACTTTTCCTTTCATAGTATACTCTAACTCCATCCCAGGTGGTTCACTTTCTAACAAAGTCCCAAAACCTAGATATAGCCCAGGTTCTGTGAGAGAGAGAGCATATGTTCACATAAACTACTCCATAAACTACTATCCATAAACTACTGCAAAATATATACCTGAAAGCAGAAGTGCACTAGAGTATGCAGTGAGTATCCCCCTAACACTTCCTCTCCACTATCCCAAGTTTTGGGTCCATGATTGCTCAACAGTTTTTTTGGCTTTGTATGTTAACTCTCTTTTCAGTTACCAGGTTCCTGATGTCATCAGGATGCCGGCCAGGCTTCCCTGGACTGAAGACCCCACCAATGTGTCCTGGAGTTCCGCTTCCCCAGAGACCCACTCTAATAGGGAAAGAGAGAGGCATACTGGGAGTATGGACCGACCAGTCAACGCCCATGTTCAGTGGGGAAGCAATTACAGAAGCCAGACCTTCTACCTTCTGCAACCCACAATGACCCTGGGTCCATGCTCCCAGAGGGATAGAGAGTGGGAAAGCTATCAGGAGAGGGGGTGGGATATGGAGATTTGGTGGTGGGAATTGTGTGGAGTTGTACCCCTCCTACCCTATGGTTTTGTTAATTAATCCTTTCTTAAATAAAGGGAAAAAAAAGAAAATTGTGGTATATATACAAAATGTGATAGTAGTCAACTTTAAGAATGGATGAAATTTTCTCCTTTTCCATATCTTGCATGGAATTTGAAGGAATCATGTTAATTGAGATAATCCAGAAGGAGAGTACTGGGTCTTCTCAATTGTGGTTGATACTTAAGAAGTAAGGTAAGAAAAGGGAAACACTGACTGAATTTTATACTGGTTAGGATATCTTGCTGCAAAGGAAAGGACTCTAGAATAGGAAAGGGGCTGATGGGGAGGGTGTCAGGCATCAAGCACAGGGTGGTACAGAAGAACTTTAGCTTGTGGTATGAGTGCCATGTAAACAGTTATCACAGGGAAATAGAAAAAATATATACCCATCTTTGCATCAACAACTGTCCTGTATGCCATTATTCCCTCAATAAAATGATTTCAAAAATCTCTTACTAAAATCTATTAAGAAATCTGAACATTTCCATCACCTGTCAGTAGATGATAGTAAAGTACAGACTACAGTACAAAGTCATATGAACATGTACTTATTGACTTTGTTAGAAATTGTGTTCCTGCTACATGGCTCACCCACTCAGGAACACATTGAGAATTTTTATAAAGAACTTTTTTTTGTGACCTTTACCTTATTAAGACATCTGTGTTTTATGAACACTGAACAAAGTCTACTTCTCCAGGCCAGAGGTCTGTTAAAAATGACAGGATAGAAACATAGTTGCTAGTGAAATAGTCATGAGTATACTTCCTCTGTGGGGATAAAACTTGAGTAGTAGTTCACATTCTGGTTCAAAAAATTAGGACAGAACTTATTTCCTTGGCTCTACAAGTGAGAAATTGTGTATGAAGAGATACAATTCACATTAAGTAGGTTCTTCTCTTTTTGTTTCTAGATGAAGAGTAAGAGGTAAAGATGGAGAAGAGAGAGTGGAGAGATACTATAGCACTTCTAAACTACTTGTGAAGGCTCCCTTCTGCATGGTGCTTCACATAGTAGTTGGAGGGGGTCAAACCCAGTTCCTTGTTCATGGCAAAATGTTTACTTGTTGAACTCTCTCAACCTCTGAAAAGCCCTCTTAATTGTAAATTTTGATAAAAATAATTAATTTTGATTGGATCAGTTTATAACTAGTACTTTTGTATGCTATTTAAATGTTTCACAATTTAGAGCTGAATTCTGTCTGGAATAAATATAGGATATTATTTTTTTTAATGAACAAACTGGGAGTCAGGCAGTAGTGCAGTTGGTTAAGCACGGGAGGCACAAAGTGGGAGAACTGGCATAAGGATCCCAGTTTGAGCCCCTGGCTCCCCACCTGCTGGGGGGTCGCTTCACAAGTGGTAAAGCAGGTCTGCAGGTGTCTATCTTTCTCTCCCCCTCTCTGTATCCCCCTCTTCTCTCTTTTTATCTCTGTACTATCCAACAATGATGACAGCAATAACAAACAACAATGATAACTACAACAATAAAACAACAAGGGCAACAAAAGGGAATGAGTAAATAAATTTTTTAATATATTTTTTTAAATATTTATTTATTTATTTATTTATTCCCTTTTGTTGCCCTTGTTGTTTTATTGTTGTAGTTATTATTGTTGTTGTTGTCATTGTTGGATAGGACAGAGAGAAATGGAGAGAGGAGGGGAAGACAGAGAGGAGGAG
The DNA here is from genome assembly GCF_950295315.1 of Erinaceus europaeus. NCBI lineage: Eukaryota > Metazoa > Chordata > Mammalia > Eulipotyphla > Erinaceidae > Erinaceus > Erinaceus europaeus. The sequence continues at coordinate 66,050,586 of NC_080172.1, read as the reverse complement.
AGAAAGATAGACACCTGCAGACCTGCTTCACCGCCTGTAAAGCGACTCCCCTGCAGGTGGGGAGCCGGGGTTCGAACTGGGATCCTTATGCCGGTCCTTGTGCTTTGCGCCACCTGCGCCTAACCCCATGCGCTACAGCCTGACTCCCGTAAATAAATATTTTTTAAAATGAACTAACTTCATGATACCACATGATACTGCAACAAAACTGCATGATACTGCAACAAAAAACAAACAAATGAATCAGTGTAGTAGAATTGAGAGCCCAGAAATAAGCCCTCACACATATGGACAGTTAATTTACAGTGAAAGTTCTCAGAATATTACACTAGAAACAACAACCATTTCAATAAGTTCTTTTGGATAAATCTAGTAACTGCACAAAGAAAAATGAAAACAGGATCCTTACATGCTAACATGCACAAAAGCAATCAAAGACTTAGACTTTAGATCAAAATCCATAAAATACATTAAAGAAAACATTGGAAGAACACTTTATGATGTTTTTTTGAAAATATGTTTAGAAACTTGAATCCAACAGCACAGAAAACAAAAGCAACTGTAAGTAAATGAGACTGCACCAAACTGAAAGATTTTTACATAGCAAAATAAATGTTACCAAAAAAGCAAAAAAAAAACTTACTGAGTAGGAGAAAATATTTACATGCTATACATTAAGGGACTAATAACCAAAATATATAAATAATTCACAAAACTCAACAGCAACATATAAACCTATTAAAAATGAGGCAAGTGGGGGTGAAGCCAAGATGGTGACTTGGAAACAACACCTGGCAGGAGATTTAAAAAAAAAAAAGCAGCTTACAACCTGGGATTCTCTGGAGAGGGTAGGATAACTAGGACATCTGTGAAAGGGTGAATAAGAGGTGGTCCGGGTGACACCAAAAAAGAGTCCTATATATCATCACACTTGGCTAGCAAACATAGGCCAAATGGACAAAGAAAGGAACATCTTTGGCTTCATTATTTTTTAACTCAACCTGGTCCCACCCCAGAACCAGCCCCATGGGCTGGCCAGCTTCTCCTAGCAGGTTTCCTGCTGAGCTATTTTCTTTACCAAGATTCCTGGCTCAGCAGGGATGTCATACCAAGACTTTTTCTTTTCCTTCTCTATTTTTTTTTAAGTGGCTGGAACTCTATTTGAGTGACAAAATACCTGACAAATCAGAGTTTCATCCCTGCCTGGGAAAGACAACCTGAAGGACTTTTTTAATATATATATACTCTTCTATTTGGTTGTCTTTGCCAATATGGAGTGGTTCAAGCTGCAGACTGACTGTTAGGGCTTTTAATTTATTTTATTTTATTATTAGTATTATTATATATGTTGTCCCTTTTCCCTCCTCTTCAGGTTGATAAAAATTAACTGCTGATGCTTTTTCCATTGCTAGGTGACTGGGTATCCTATCCATTGTGTGAGGAACTTGTTTCTTTCTCACTCTTCACTCCACCCTTCTTTTTCTCTCATCATAGCTAATGAAAACAAACAAAAAACTCTTTCCATTCACTGCTGTTTTTTTTCTTTCTTCTTTTCTTCCTTATTTTGCTTTCTGAATTTACTGACACTCGTTTGTGAATTATTTTGTGGAAGAAATCTGACTCGGAGTGAAATCTCCATGTGTGTGTCTCTCTCTTTTCTACTTTCCTTTCTCCTCTTGCTATCCCAAGAACTTATAGTGGACAGTAGATTTGCATAATTGACTACTCTTGCTTTCCCTTTTTTCCTTTCTTTTTCTTTTGCTTGGTTTGCTATTTTTTCTTGGACTAGAGTTGTTGTTTGGCTAACTGGTATTGGTTGAACTGCATCAATTCCTGCTTCAGTTTCTATTGTTGTAATTTCTGAGGTTTGTGACTGCATTTGTGAAAAGCCTTTAGTATAACATGGCTAGTACTCAAAACACAACTGAAGAATGACAGAACAGAAGAATACAAACCACATCAATTTAAAAAATGGTTAAATCAAGAGCAAATAAAACTGCTACCACAGTGAATCAGGACAGGAACCCAGGAGAAACCACAAATGAGTCAGAAGTAGCCATAGATAAGAAAAGTATTCAAGCAATAGTAAATCTAATAATCACAGAAATGAAGACAACATTGGAGGAAAGGGCTGTCAGAATTAGAGAAACAACAGATGAGACCCTCAAAAAAATACTAGCTATTTCAAGGTAATTAGAAAACTGAAAGCTGAAATACCTGAACTAAAAGGCCAATTAGCAGAACAAACTAATACTATAAATAAATACAAGATAATACTATAACTGAACTGAAGAAGGAAGCTGAGGGAAAGGAAAGATTAACAGAATTAGCAGAAAACAGAATTAGCCAGACATAGGATGAGTTAGAGGAACCTAAGAAAGATGTAAAAGACCTAAAAAGGAGATTGATAGACAATGAAAACAACAGAGACATCTATTTATGAGTGGGATCATCCCATACTCATCTTTATCTTTCTGACTTAGCTCACTCAACTCATCCAAGATGGGTCAGAGAAGGTGAGTTTATTGTTTTTCACAGCTGCATAGTATTCCATAGTGTATACATACCACTTTCTCAACCACTTGCTGGGAGCCGGCCCTGGCAAAAATAATTAAGAGTCCCTGAGGGAGTCAGGCTGTTGTGCAGTCGGTTAAGTGCAGGTGGTGCAAAGTGCAAGGACCTGCATAAGGATCCCAGTTCGAGCCCCCGGCTCCCCACCTGTAGGGGGGGTTGCTTCACAGGAGGTGAAGCAGGTCTTCAGGTGTCTATCTTTCTCTCTCCCTCTCTGTCTTCCCCTCCACTCTCCATTTCTCTCTGTCCTATCCAACAATGATGACATCAGTAACAACAACAATAATAACTACAACAACAATGAAAAACAACAAGGGCAACAAAAGGGAAAATAAATAAATATAAAAAAATTTTTTTAAAAAGAGTCCCTGAAAGAAACTCCCCAGTCGGCATGTTGAATGAAGTGAGAGACACATCAGCTGTTTCAGGTGCAGGAGAGAGGTGTCTCTCTCCTCTGTCTGCAGAGGTTTATTATTTAAACACTTTTTGCCCAAATATAGTTGACATTATGTAAGATTATTTTCATTAACATCAAGGATACAGATAACAACATGTATAATTGTTTTCACTAACATCAAGAATAACCTCATATATAACACATCCTAACAGATCACTAGAAGCAACTGGTTGACTGTTTATCCAGCAGCTCCAACTTGCGTAACTTGCTGTCCCTTCAAGGACTCCAAAATTTGATAGCTTGGTCATGGGAAGCTCAATCAGGCTATTACATCCTGGAGGAAGGTTGAGTGAGCACATGAAGTAGTTATTTAAATGGTTTTTAAAATTAAAAGATCTATGTTAAATAACTAAAATTGAAAATCAAATGTCAGTTTTATTGCCCCCCCCACATCATGTCTTCAAAGCTCACAATAGCACTGAGTTTGATATTCAGGGTGAGGAGAAGGGCCCGACCCCCTTCTTACTCAGATGTGACTCAACGACTCTGAGGCTTGCCACTCAGCTGTTGAGGACACCAGAGCCAGTGCCTTGAAAATAAAGAAATTGATATTCTGTGCAAATGAGGTTGACTTTTCAGGACTGGGCCAGCAAATCAAACTGTATATAATGCACCCCCTTTTTCATATGTATAATATATTTTATTGATAAATGTATTTTTAACAATTAAAAAAAAAGAATAACCTCAAACAACATTATTGTTATTATAGGTATGTTTTCCTTAGAAAGTTCCCTAGGTCTGGGGCATCCTGATCTCCCCTTGAAAGTTTCTTGAGTCTGGGGTAGTCTAAATCCACCCATGAAACTTTCCTTGGTCTGGAGTAGTCTAAATTTGCCCTTGAAATGACCATCTGTGTTTTGACCATCTCCCTGTTCTGACCATCTGTATGTATAAACATTTTTCTCTGGAGCTAAATCTAATAGCTTTTCTTCTTAACCCATTCTTGGATAGGTCTAACTAGATCATAGTAGGATGTCCACCTAAAGAAATCTTCTACTGTAAAGTGAGCATACACCATGGGGGTTCTCTTCTGGTTAACCTTTGCATATATGAAAGTTTGCTAACTTTTAGCTAATGAAATTTTACTTACTTCTACCCATATATCCTAACATTAACTATTTAACTACACAACCTAATACTCATCACAAATGCCTGTAAGTGGAAGCAGGGTGTTTGTGGCTGAGGGTAAGAAATAGAACCTTTTATAAGTAAATGAAGACCACAGTCTGTCACTCACACTATGTCACCTGTAATTCTGACTTTAGATTTGATTCCAGCTCATTGAGAAGCTGTAGTAGTGATAAGTAGCTCCTTTTCTGAAAGCCTTTAAATAGGTACAGCAGCTTCTGCTCCTAGGCCATTTTAGTCTTGTTACACTCACTGCCATTAATTTTTGTCACAATGTACTTCCCCCAGGGATCTCCTTTTATTGTCCCCAGGTATTATTTGTGCATATCCAATATGATCAATAGGTCTTTAAATTATCAATGTAAGGAAAAATGGCTTCAGTTTAGTCCAGGGATCCCTGCTTTGCAGTTAGCCCTAGCCCTAGTTTGGGAGTAAGGAGGTGAGACTATCTGCAAGCACATGGGGGGGGGGGAGAGAAAGGGGAGATCTTTGTGTGGTGGGGAGACTGACAGGGGGACAGGATCCTGGAGACTGAGACCCTCTGCTCAACCCTTGGTGGGGAAGACTGATGGGGTGACTATACCTCCAGGCAACCATTGTTTCACAGGAGGTCCACACCATGCTCAACCTCAGCCTCACAGTTCCCACCTGACTTTGTTCCCACCAGCCACTCATCTGTAGTTGGGCACCTGGGTTGCTTTCAGGTTTAGGCCATTATGAATTGTGCTGCTATGAACATAGGTGTACACATATCTTTTTGGTTGGGTGTTATGGAGTCATTCGGGTATATCCAGATGAGAGGAACTACTGGGTAATATGGAAGGTCCATGTCTAGCCTTGTGAGAGTTCTCAAAACTGCTTTCCACAGAGGCTGTAACCATTTACATTCCCACCAGCAGTGAAGAAGGGTTCCTCTGTCCCCACAGACTCTCCAGCATTTGTGCTTGCTGCCCTTTTTGATGTATGCCATTCTCACAGAGGTGAGATGGTATCTCAATGTTGTCTTTATTTGCTTTTCTCTGACAATCAGCACCCTGGAGCAATTTTTCATATGTTTGTTAGTCTTTTAGATCTCTCATGCAGTGAATATTCTGTTCATATCCTCTGCCCATTTTTGGATGGGGTCATTTGCTTTTTGTTCCTAAGTTTGATGAGCTCTTGGTATATTTTGGTGATTAGTCTCTTGTCCGATGTATGGCATGTGAAGATCTCCTATTCTGTGAAGTGTCTCTTTGTTTGTTGTTGAATGTTAACTTTACTCCACAGTGGTCTGAGAAGATACTTGGGATGATTTCAATGCTCTTGAATTTGTTGATACTGTCTTTGTGGCCTAGCATATGATCTGTCCTTGAGGATGTACTGTGTGTATTTGAAAAGAATGTGTATTCTTGTTTTGGGGTTGAAGAACTCTGAAAATGTCCAGGAAGTCTACTCTGTCCATCTCTTCATTTTAATTCTCTTGTTTCTTTGTTGATTCTCTGATTCATTGGTCTGCCTAAGTGTGACAGTGGAGTGTTAAAGTCTTTCACTATTACTGTATTACTATTGATGTATTTTGTAATTATTTCATTAGCTGTTTGATGTATTTAGATGGTTTCTCATTGGGTGCATAGATGTTAATAATTGTTAAATCTTCTTGGTTTACTGATCCTGTTATTGTTATGTAATGGCCTTACCTATCTTTTCTTACTTTATTTAATTTAAAATCTATTGTGTCAGAGATGAGAATGGCTGTTCCTGCCTTCTTTTGTGATCCATTAGCATGTATAATTTTTTTCCATCCTTTCACTTTAAGTCTGTGTTTATCTTGTTGGTTCAAGTGAGATTCTTGCAAACAGCATATGGTTGGGTTGTGTTTTCTGATCTATCTTCCCACTCTGTGCCTTTTAATGGGTGAGTTTAAGCCATTGACATTTATTGATATTATGGATTGAATGTATTGTAGTGCCATTATTCAACAATTCTTTATTTGCTCTGATATATGCCAAGTATTATGGTGATGCTCTCATTTATAAGAGGTCTATTAGTACCTCTTTCAGGGCAGGCATGGTGATGGTTGCCTCCTTTAACTGTTGTCTGTCTGAGTAGGTTTTTATCCCTCCATCTAGTTTGAATGAAAGCCTAGCAGGATATATTATCCTTGGTTGAAACCTTTTTTCATTCAGGGCTCTATAGATATCTTGCCATTCTCTTCTGGCTTTTACCTTTTGAGTGGAGAAGTCTGCTGATAGTCTTATGGGTTTTCCCCTGTATGTGACTTTTTGTTTTTCTCTTGCAGACTTTAGGATCCTTTCTTTATCCTTACTTCTTTTCATTGTAACTATGATGTCTTGGTGTCTTCAGGTTTGGGTTGATTCTGTTTGGAACTCTCTGGTCTTCTTGAATCTTAATGTCCTTTCTGTTGTTTGGAAAGTTTTCTTGTATTGTAGAATGTTTACCTATTGCAAGGTAATGACAAATTATACCCATGTGTCAACAATTGTATAGTAAACCATTAATCCCTCACCCCAATAAAATGTTAGGAAAATAAATAAAAAAGAAGAAAGAGAAAGAGAAAAAAAGGGCAAAACCACACCAACACAAATGCCTCCCACAGATGAAAGCACAAAGAAGCCTTAGCCAATAATCAACAAGAAAAAACTAACAAGCTAACAAACTAATAAAATAACTGACTGCCTGTAAGTCAAGTAAAAGTAGGGGAACAAATATCCCACCCCACCTAAACTGCCCCTTGATTCTGTAGCTGAGTTCAGTGAGGTGGCTTTAAATGACTTCCCACTGACTATTGACAAAAGTTTTCGCTTTGGAATCTTGCTTGGTGAATTTAACTCAACAGGTGTGTGTCTTTGTCTATGCCCTATTTCCCAAAACAAGCCATCTCTGACCTAGAGGATGGTTGTTTGGGGGCTGGGAGATTCATGTTTTTGCTTTTCCTTTTTCCTTTTCAGCTCCTTTTTGCTGGTTTATAGATGAGATATAACATTCCACCATGGTTCTTCTTTGTCCTCTCCTATATAGTCTATCTCCTACAGGTCTGGTAATCCTGTGCCTGCTTAGAATCCCCAGGATATGAATAAATTTTTTAGGGAATATCTGTCTGGTTGCTGCTTTCAGGCTGCCATCTTGATTCTCCTCCCCTCTGGATCAGGACTTTTATTTGGGGAATGTTCTTGATAACACTTTCACTTTCTTTGGCTGAGATTGGCCTGCTCATGTTTTCTGGTTCCTCTTATTCAATTTTGGAAGGATGTATGTTTCTGATTTATTTATTTTACCTCCAATATTATTTCTGAGGCTCACTGCCAGCACTACTCTCCAACTACTCCTGGTGGACATATTTTTTTCCATTTTTATTGGGTAGGACAGAGAGAAATTGAGAGGAGAGTGGGAGATAGAGGGAGAGAGAAAGACACTTGCAGACATGCTTTACCACTTGTGAAGTGACACCCCCCCCCCAAAGGTGGGGAGTCAAGGGCTCAAACCAGAATCCCTGGGCTTCCTACTGTGTGCACATGACCCAGTGCACCACCGCCTGGGCCCTGGGTGTATGTTTTTATAATATATTTTATATCTCTTTTAGTTGATGTGTGACATATTTTGATGGTCCCTTATTGGGTGCATATATTAATAATTGTTAGGTCCTCTTGGTTGACTGATCCTTTGAACATTAAGTAATGTCCATGCCTATCTTTTATTACTTATTTATTTTAAAGTCTATGGTGTCAGATATGAGAGTAGCTATTGTACTTTTTTTGTAGTCCATTAGCTTGATGATAGTTTTCTACACTTTTTCTTTGACTATATGTTTGTCCTGTTGAGTTAGGTAGAGTTCTTGCAGACAATATGTGTTTGGGTGTTTTCTGATCCATCTTCCTCCTCTGTGCCTTTCAATGGGCAAATTCAGGTTATTGACATTTATTGATATTATAAACTTAATATATTTCAGTGTCATTATTCTAAAGTTTTTCTGAGTGTTCTGATATCTCATGATTTTTTTGGTAATGTTATTGTTTTATAGGATCCCTTTTAGAATTTGTTGCAGAGCGTTGGTGTAGTAAATACCTTCAACTATTCCTTTTCTGAGGTTTTTTTTTTTTTATCTCTCCATTTAGTCTGAATAGCATACTAGGCTTGATTCAATAGTCTTGGATAAAAGTCTTTCTCACTGAGCACTATATATGTATCTTGTCATTCTCATCCAGCTTTTAGTGCTTGCATATAGAAATCTATCGATAATCTTATGGGGTTTTCTCTTTATCTAATATATTTTTTCTTGCAACCTTCACAATCCTTTATTTCTTTATCCTTATTCTTTTTCATTTTAACTATGACATGTCTTCAGGTCTGGATTGATTCTCTTTGGGAATCTCTGAGCTTTTCAAATCTTAAAACCAATTGTATTGTTTAGAGTGTAGAAATTTTCTTCTATTATCTCCTGTAATATGCTTTCTCCATGTTCATCTTTTTCCTCCTCTGGTAAGCCAATAATGTGTATATTACTTTTTTTTGAAGTTACTCTTTATGTCTCTGTTGTTGCTTTTAGTGTCTCTTAATCTCTTCAGTCTCCTACTTATTTCTTAGTTTTCTCTAATTCATCCTCTCTCTTGCTAATCTTATTTTTCTGCCTCAGTTATTCTGTTCTCACTCCCCTCAACTATTTTCCTTAGTTCAATTTTTTATTACCCTATTCAGTTACTGTTAGTTTGTTCTAATTGGACTCTTAACCCAGCTATTTCAGCTTTTACCTCTCTAATTATCTTGACTGATGATAAATATGAATTCTGAAGATGTCAAAGGCAAGCCCTGGGGCATCTGGCTTGAGGAAAAACTGATCACTCCTTGTGGGATTCCGTGGATTGTTTCAGGTCATTCTCAGGGAGCAGAAATGTTTTAAGATGTGCTTGAGTGTGTGTGGGGTGGTGTGTTTTCTAGTTCTGCTGGGCTAGCTTCATGGGTGGGAGACAGATGACCAGAGACTCATGGCTGAGCTGGGAAGCAGTATCTCTTTATTCATATGGAACACAGCGCAATCTAAGCTATCTAAACTATAATCACAATCCTGTCCTTATATATATACTTGCCAAGTAGGGTGGAAACAGGATGTGACATTGAGAAGGTGGAGCAAAAAGAGACTGGTGCAAATCAGGGTGTACTATGAGAGGGGGCGGAGCAAAAAGACATCATGAACCAATGGGGATTAAACCAATGCCCTGCAGGCAGGGTAGTGCTTAGTTAACAGTGGTTATGTAAATAGAATACAGTGTTAACCAAGGGGGACTAAACCAATGAAACAGAAGCAGAATTAGAAGCACACCAACATAGTTCTACAGTTTTTCAACTATAGTTTGACTGGGTCCCAATCTGTATTTCCATGGACAGGTCATATGGCATCACAGAGATTCTCTAGGCCCTGAAAGAGACTTATAACTGACCTTGGGATTTATATGAATACTCCTTAGTCAAGACCATCCTTGTAGTCTTGTGAGAGGCTTGGCCAGAAAAGCATATGATCTGGTCTGTTTATACTCTGGATCACCCATCTCTTTTGTGATACTGTTCCAGAGTGGGAAACATAGAAGGGACTGAGTCCAAACTAATAGTCTAGGACCGTATGTTGAGAAAGGTTATTCAGGTTATCAAAGCTTAGAAAACTCAGAGCTTTCTGTGAATTTAGTTGGACAAAGTTTAATGTAAGATGGCCCTACTCCAAAGTAATTCTAGATATCACCACTATTTCTCAAATCTATAAGGTTAGTGGCACACCAGACAGTCAGATCAGTTTCCCTGAATCGCTTCATGACTAGTCATAGTCATGAATTCCCCTTGTTGGCTTAACCTCTGCATTGGTAGTAAGGGGCAGAGTAGAATTTTTATGGCTTAAGCATTTACATTCAAAGGAAGAAAACAGATACCCTCCCAGGTAATATTTCTCAGCTTCCATTATCAAGGGGATGCTGAAGAACTCCCTTTTCCACTGCCACCTTATGTATCATCCACTCCCCAGCTTCCAGATATTCCTCCACCTCCATTGGAGGGCTTACCACCTCCCCAGGATGAATCAGAGAATGATGAGTTCAGTCTGATATTCACCCATTCCCACACATGAACACAATAAGTTTCAATTCTTCCCCTCCACTAGACTCAAAGTTCACAACAAGTTGAACAAGATGGCTCTACTCAGCACAATAAAATTTTCCTATATTATCAACCCTTATGTACTGACTTACTTAACTGGTAACACTATACCCCAGCCTTCTCTGAAAAAATCCCAAGTCTGATTGATCTGATGTAATCAATCTTCCAGATTCAGCAACTCCAGCTGGGACCTTAGATGCTCATGCTTAGCATCCACAGCCACCCATCAGGGGTGGCTGATGAGACTTAAATACAGAAGTTGGTCAAGACCATATAGAATGTTATCAGGCCTCCCTCCTCTATGGTAATCATGGCTGGAATGCAAAAATAAACTAACATGTTTGAAATGACCAGAGTCTCCCAGAAAATGGATGAGTAGCTTGGAGACTTTCACAAGTACCTCTGTGAAGGCTTTCACACTTACACCCTTTTGACTCAGAGACACTTGAGAATCAAAGTACGGTTATCATTGCATTCCTGGCCTGACATCTGATGCAAACTTCAGTGTCTGGAGGGGTTTTCAGGGATGATTATTTATCAGCTGGTTGAAGTTGCTGCTAAGGTGTTTGTAACTGTAACTGAGAAGCCCAGAAGGAGGTGGAGAAAAGTTATGGAGACCAAAGCTTCTCTATTGCATTGTAAGAAGGTGAATATTATTTTAAAAATATTTTTTATATTTTATTTATTTAATCCCTTTTGTTATCCTTGTTTTATTGTTGTAGTTATTATTGTTTTTGTTATTTGTGTCATCATTGTTGGATAGGACAGAGAGAAATGGAGAGAGGAGGGGAAGAAAGAGAGGGGGAGAGAAAGATAGACACCTGCAGACCTGCTTCACCATTTGTGAAGTGACTCCCTTGCAGGAGGGGAGCCGGGGGCTCAAGCCAGAATCCTTACGCTGGTCCTTGTGCTTTGTGCCACCTGCGCTCAACCTACTGTGCTTCTGCCAGACCCTGAAGGTGAATATTCAAGGCACACCCTAATGTAAGTGGAGGGCAATCAAAGCACCCTCCACTTGACCAAAACCAATGAGCATACTGCACAGAAATTGATCACTGGTAAAATGAGTGCCCCAAATGGCAAGAGCAATCAGGCTCAGCACCTAAGCCTACGAAAGAACCTACTCAGGATAACTCTATACAGCAGGACATGCTGGCTTTGGTGGACACTAACTCAGACTAGGACAGGTAGGGTTTAGTGATTCTAGGCAACCATGTTCACTCTATGGACTTTCTAGTCAATACTTGAACCATCCACTCAGCTGTCACCATTCTGGTGGCCCCCTCAGGGAGGGATCAGAAAAACCCAGTAGTAGGAGTATTGGCATGGGTGAAGAGCACCCCTTTTGTCAGGACAGAACTTGGCAGTTCAGCACTCACATTCTGGTACGCCTTGATTGGTGACTCATAATTTTCAGTAAACAAGTCTTTCACTTCTTTGGTTAGGTTTATTCCTAGATATATTATTGTTTTGTAGGCTATAGTAAAAAAAAATTGATTTCTGGATTTCAACTTCTTCTAACTTAGTGTTTGCATAGATGAATGCCACTGATTTTTGTAGCCTGACACCTTACTGCATTGCCTGATGATTTCCAAAAGCTTCTTGCTGGATTCCTTAGGTTTCTCTGTGTATACTATCATGTAATCTGCAAATAGGGAGAGTTTGACTTCTTTTCTTCCAATCTTTATACCTTTATCCCTGGTCCTACCTGATTGCTATGGCAAGAACTTCCAACAATATGTTGAATAGTAATGGTGATAGTGGGCATCCCTGTCTAGTACCTGATCTGAGGGAAAATGCTTCCGGTTTTTCACCATTGAATATGGTGTTGGCTGTAGGTTTGCTATATAGAGACACCACTATCTTCAGGAATTTTGCATCTATTCCTATTTTTGTAGTGTTTTGATCATAAAGGGATGTTGTATTTTGTCAAAGGCTTTCTCTGCATCTATTGATATGACCATGTGATTTTTGGTCTTGATTTTATTGATGTGGTGGATCACGTTGATTGTTTTACATATATTAAACCAACCTTGCATCCATGGGATAAACCCCACTTGGTCATATTAAACAATCTTTTTGATGTTGTATTCAGTTGGCTAGAATTTAGTTTGATATTTTAGCATCTATGTTCATCAGAGATATTGGTCTGTAGTTTTCTTTTCTGGTTGTGTCCCTGTCTGCTTTTGGTATCACAGTGATATTGGCTTCATAGAAGCTGGAAGGGAGTATTCCTGTGTTTTCAATCTTCTGGAAGACTTTTAAAACTTTTCCCTGAAGGTTTTGTAGAATTCATTTGTAAAACCACCTGGTCCAGGACTTTAGTTTGGGGGAAGGTTTTTGATAACTGTTTCAATTTTGTTGGCTGTGATGGGCCTGTTCATATTATCTAGTTACTCTATTTAATCTTATAAGTTTGTAGGTATCTAGGAAATCATCCATTTTTCCAGGTTCTCTATCTTGGTGGCATATAGTTGTTCATAGAAGCCTCACATGATATGTTGAATTTCTGTGGTGTCTGTTGTGGTATCTCCTCTTTCATTTACAATCAGATTTATTTGGGTCTTCTCTCTTTTGCTTTGTGAGTCTGGCTAAAGGTTTGTCAATTTTGTTCACTCTTTCAAAGAACCAACATTTACTTCCATTGATCTTGTGTATGGTTTTCTTATTTTCAAAGTTATTGATTTCTACCCTAACTTTAGTGATTTCTGTCCTTCTGGTTGCTTTAGGGTTCTTTGTTGTTCTTCTTTTAGGGCTTTAAGGTGTTCAATCAGGTTGCTTATTTATGCTTTTTCTTGTTTCCTAATATGTGCTTGTATGGCTAAGAACTTCCCTCTCAGTACTGCGTTAGTTGTGTTCCAAATATTTTGATATCTTGTGTCTTCATTTTCATTGAACTCTTGAAATATTTTGATTCTTCCTTTATTTCCTCTTCGACTCAGTAGTTGTTAAGTGGTGTACTGCTGAGCTTCCACATTTTGGGACTATTATTACTAATCTTTTGTTGATTGTTAAGTGTTATTTTAATTCCACTGTGGTCTGAGAAGATGCTTGGGATGATTTCAATGCTCTTGAATTTGCTGATGTTGTCTTTGTGGCCTAACATATGGTCTATCCTTGAGAATGACCCATGTGTACTTGAGTCAAATGTGTATTCCAGTTTTTTGGGGTGAATGAAAGGATGTTCTGTCAAGTTGAGAGAGTGGGGTGTTGAAGTCCCCTACTATGACTGTGTTGCTGTTAATAAATTGCTTTAGATCTTTCAGTAGATGTTTGATGTATTTAGATGGTCTCCATTGGGTGCATAGATGTTAATAATTGTTAAGTCCTCTTTATTGACTGATCCTCTGAGCATTAAGTAGTGTCCATCCCTATCTTTTTGAATTTTATTTATTTTAAAGTCTATTGTGTCATATATGAGAATAGCTGTTCCTGCCCTTTTTTGTGGGCCATTGGCTTGTATGATAGTTTTACATCCTTTCACTTTGAGTCTGTGTTTCTCTTGTTGAGTTAGGTGGGTTTCCTGTAGACATCATACTGTTGAGTTGTGTTTTGTGATCCATCTTCCTACTCTGTGTCTTTTAATAGGTGAATTCAGGCCATTGACATTTATTGATAGAATAGACTGAAGATATTTTAACATCATTATTGTATATTTTTAGACTGTTCTGATAGATGGCATATTTATGGTTGTCTGTTTATAGGAAACCTTTTAGAACTTTTTTCAGGGCAGGCTTGGTGATAGTTGGTTCTTTCAGTTGTTGCTTGTCTGCAAAGGTTTTGATGCTTCCATCTAGTCTGAATGACAATCTAGCAGGATACAGTAGTCTTGGTTGAAAGCCTTCCTCATTGAGAACTCAATAGATATCTTGCCATTCTCTTCTGGCCTGCAGCATTTTTGTGGAGAATTCTGCTGCTAATATTATGGATTTTCCTCTGTAGGTGACTCTTTGTTTTTTCTCTTGCAGCCTTCAGGATCCTTTCTTCATCTTTATTCCTTTCCATTCTCAGTATGATGTGTCTCGGTGTCTTTAAGTCTGGGTTAATTCTATTTGGGACCCTCTGTGCTCCTTGAAGTTTTATGTCTTTTATGTTGTCTAGACTAGAGAAGTTCTCAGCTATTAAGTCCTGAAGAATGCTTTCTTCCCCTCCCTCTCTTTCTTCTTCTGGTAAGCCAATAATGCATGTAATATTTCTTTTAAAGTCATTCCATAGGTCTCTGTTGTTGTTTTCAGTATCTCTTAATCTCTTTTGAGATCTCTTCCTTCTTTTTTAGTTGTCTCTAATTCGACCTCAATCTTGCTAATTTTGTCTTCAGTCTCATTTATTCTATTCTCTCTCCCCTCTACTGTTTTCTAGAGTTTATCTATTTTGTCACCCTGTTCTGATACTGTTTTAGTTTTTTCAGCTAGTTGTGTTCTTAGCTCAGCTATTTCAGCTTTTACCTCTCTATTGACCTTGAGATAATTCGTGTTTTCTTCCAGAGTATCATTTATTGTTTCTGCATTTGTTATGACAATTCTTTCAAACTCTTACTCTTGTGATTATTTCCTTAACTAGTGTTTCAATGTTGACCTCATTATTTTGTGCTTCAACCTTTGGGGGGCTTTTAGCTGGACTCTTGTCCTGGTTCATTTCTCCAACAATTCTTGTTGTTAGTTTAACCATTCTATATAGTATGTTATGAGGTCACTCTCTCAGTACTTTTCAAATTACTTATCACTCTTCCTGGATTAACTTGTGTCTTCCCTGTAGACTATGGGAGCCTGAAGGCTTTTAAATCATAAGTAGGCTTCTTGGTTTAATCCCTCACTCCTAAGAGATAAAGCAGGGTGGAGGAGAGATAGCACAGTGGTTATGAAAAGAGACTCTCAAACCCCTCAGATGCAAAGCTCCAGGCTCAATTCAGCTTTTCTGCCAAACCAGGCAACTCTGCTGGCCCCTGTGAGTTTCTAAACAAGTCCCATTTATAGTCTATAGTTTCTGAGGCAATTATTCACCATGTTTTCATCAGGAGAACAATGTGGAAAGGCTCCCACTATATAGCCTCACTGCAAGGCCACCGAGGTGTAGCTCTTCTCCTGAGTTTCCTGGTCAGTTCTCTGTTCCTAGATGTCAGCACAGGGCCTCCCCTTGTTGCTTCAGCCTCTGAGGGCAGTAGCAATGGAGACTCACAGTTGCATTTGGTGAGTCATAGGGGAGTCCTCTCTTCCCATCAGCAGTCTTTTTGTTGGTAAAGCAGACTGGATTAGTGCCCCAACTGGTAAACTGCCAGACTTTTACCAGCCCCTCAATCTCTCCTTAGGCCCCTTCCTGTCCACAAGGCACACATGTTTGCACTCACAGTGGTTTGGTGAGTTCCTGAAATCATTCTAGTCCTGCCTTGTTGTGGTCCCAGGTTGCTTCATTTTGTATTCCTAGTTGGCCCAGGAGAGGAGAGGAGAGGATATGAGAGAAACACAGCTGCTGTTCTGTAGCTCCATCTTTAGAAGGCCCTCTCAATTCTTTAACACAAAGTATTGAATTGGCAGAAAAATACCATGGTGTACTTTTCTATGTAAAAATACACTTCTAAATAATACCTCAGTCACTGAATAAATCAAAATAGAAATTAAGTATTACTTAGAGAACAATGAAAATGAAGAGACCAACTACCAGACACTGTGGGATGCAGAAAAAGCTGCCCTAAAAGAGAATTTTATAGTAAAATGGGACAAAATTAACAAACAGCAAAGATCTAAAGTAAGTCACCTCACATCGCAACTGAGGCAACTAGAAAAGGAGCAACAAAGGACCCCCAAAAGTCAGAAGGAAGGAAATATTGAAAATCAGAGCGTAAATTAATGAAATAGAATCTATAAAGGTGGTCAAAATTATTAATGAAATCAAAATCTAATTATTTGAATGGATAGAAAAAATAGATTAACCACTGGATAGTCTCAGAAAGAGAAAAAAAGGAAAAATAATAAGTTTAAAAACAGTAAGGAAAGAAAGACATGAAATTACAACTGAAGATGTGGGGATACAAAGAACCATATGCTCATTTTGTGAACATCTCTATGAAAATAAATTGGGCAAAGTAGATGTGGTTGCATGTTGAGTATTATACTACCTGCAGGTTCAATCTCCCATACTACCATACGCTAGAGCTGATAAGCACTCTGGTTAAAAAAAAAAAAAAAAAGACAGGGGTAGATATCATAATGGTTATGCAAAGCAACTCTCATGCCTGAGATTGGCTCCAAAGGCTAAGGTTTAATACCCTGCACCACAATAAGCCAGAGCTGAACAGTGCTTTAGTATAAAAAGAAGAAGAAGAAGAAGAAGAAGAAGAAGAAGAAGAAGAAGAAGAAGAAGAAGAAGAAGAATTATACCACCTGCCAAACCTAAACAAAGAGGAAGTAAATAGTTAAACAAGCCAATCAGTACTTTAGAAATTGAGTTAGTAATCAAAAATCTAACCAGTCTCGTTTAGAATTTGAATTGGTAGTTAAAAATCTATCCAAGAATAGAAGCTCAGGCACAGAAAGCTTTAGTAATTAATTCTATAAGAGTTTTGAAGAAGAAAAGCTATTACCCTCAAGCTATTCCAGAAAACTGAAGAAGGGCAAACACTACCAAATACATTTTATGAGGCAAACATCACTTTGATCCACAGAGTAGGAAGGGACTATATCAAAAAAAGAAAACTCTTGTCCTAAATCCCTGATGAAAATTGATGCAAAGATCCTGAACAAGATCTTGGCAAATTGAATCCAACAACATATCAAGAGAATAATTCACCAAGCAAGTGGGATTGATCCTTGTGAAACATGGTTCAACATCTGCAAGTCAATCAATGTAATTCATCAAAAATTAGACAAAAAGAAAGGTAAAAATCACATGGTCCATTTATGCTGAAAAAAGCACTCAAGAAGATCAAACACCCATTTATGATAAAAGCCTTCCAGAAAATATGGAAGGACCATTCCTCAAAATAATAAAGATCATTTATGACAAACACAGCTAACATTCCCCATTCCCAATAGGTAAAAGCTGAAAGTTTTACCCCTAAAATCAGAAACCAGACAAGGATGTCCACTATCTCCACTGTTATTCAACATAGTTTTGAGATCCTTGCCATTGCAATGAAGAAATAGATATGAGGGAGTCGGGCAGTAGCACAGTGCGTTAAATGCAGGTGGTGTGTTGGCACTTACATAAGGGTGATTACCAGCAGGGAAGGCAAATGACCGGTTCTCCCTTGCTCGTTCAAGAGATGATGAGATATAGGCAAGAGACACCAGGAAGAATTGGGACACTCTCATTTAATGGCAGATGGACATAGGTTTAAATAGAGATTCAGACAAAGAACATTTTTCAAATAAGTCAGAAATTACAGGTTTCTTAAAGGTCAGCTTGTCCCTATGGTAGGGGGCTGGTATGACAGGAATTGATGAGATACATAAAAGTCAAGACAATTATTCTCCATGATGCAAGCAACTTAATTATCCAAAGGTATTTGAGAGAAACATATGGGTTAAACCAGCAGGGTGAGATAGAGAGAGGATAAACAGAGCATGTTAGTTATCAAAGCTACAAGGAAATAAAGTTTGGAGTTTCACTAATTGATGTCAGGGAGGTGTTTGATGGAGTATGCTTTCTCTAGTGATCAAAAGTGAGGTGACTGTGTGAACTCTGGGTGACTATGTGAACTTTGAATTAATATTAAGGCAGGCATCCATGTGGCCTGCAGTTAGTGGGGAGAGGCAGTGAGGTCTCTGTGGGTTTGAGAGTCTGAAAGGGAAGAACTAAGTCTAAGAGACTGTTTTTCCTCTGTGCTCATCTTGGTGAGAGAGACTAACAAAGGGGTGTCTTTCCCAGACCTCCATCCAAGGATGGGGGGAGTTTCCCCTAAGCTCTATCAAGCTTACACATAGCCCCACAGTGGTGCAAAGTGCAGGGACCAGCTTAAGGATCCCAGTTCATACCCCTGGCTCCCCACCTGCAGGGGAGTCACTTCACAGACAGTAAAGCAGGTCTGCAGTTGTATATCTTTCTCTCCCCCTCTCTTCTTCCCCTCTTCTCTCCATTTCTCTCTGTCCTATCTAGCCAAGTTGACATCAACAATAATAACTACAACAACAATAAAAAACAAGGGCAACAAAAGGGAAAATAATATGAAAAATAGAAATTAAAACAAAAAGAAATAGATATGAAAGGCACAGAGTTGGAAAAGTAGAAATCAAACTATCATTCCATTCTTGGCTGATGACAGATTATACCTAGGTAATCTCAAAGAATCTACCAAAAAAACTACTGGAAATAATAAATTCAGTAGAGTAGCTTGATACAAAATCAATAATATACATAGATTGTATGGCTGAGGTGGGGCTACAGAGTAGCAGCTGTGGCATTTCTTTCCTTGCCTCTCCTTTACCTGCCCAACTAGGAATATCAAAGGAGATAACCTGGGACCACAAAAAAGCAGGATCAGAACTACTTTGGGCAATCACCAAATCACTAGTGAGTGCAAACACATGTGGTTTGTGGCCAGAGAGGAGCCTAAGGAGAGATTCCATAAGCTAAAGCCCATATCTACTCCTAGGCAGCTGGCAACAGTCCGGCAGTTTGCCAGTTGAGGTGCCACATTTTACCAACAAAAAGAATGCTGAGGGGAGGAGAGGACTCCCCTAAGGCTCACCAAATACAATTGTGAGTCTTCACTGCTACTGCCCTCAGAGGGTGGAGCAGCAGGGGGGAGGCCCCATGCTGACATTGAGGGGCAGAGAACTGGCTGTGAAACTGAGATCTACACCCTGGTGGACTAGAATTGAGGCTGTAAATAGAGCTTTTCCACCTTGTTCTTCTGATGAATTGAGAGACATGGTGAATAATTGCCACAGAACCCACAGAGTATAAACAAGAATTTTTTGGAAACTTACAAGGCCAAGGAGTGCTGGCCAACTTGGCTCTGGCTCTCGGCATAGCAGATCAATTGAGCTCAGGGCTTTGGATCCTCAGGGTGTGGGAGTCTCTTTGCATAACCACTGTGTTATCTCTCCCACACCCTGATTTATCTCTTGATCAGGAGTGAATGATTAAGCTAAAAAGCCTGCTTATAGTTACAAAGTTCTCAGGCTCCCACAGCCTACAGGGAAGAAAAAGAACAAAAGAGGCTTTGTCAGCCACTGTGCTTCAACACAGGGATTGAGATAACAGAGAAACAACTGTTAATATCCACAACTGTGAACTCTTTAAGAACCTTACTATGCTCCTATCTGACATGATAGATCTTAAAATAAATAAAATTTAAAAAGAATAAGGATGGACATTACTTAGTGCTCAGAGGATTAGTCAATCAAGAGGATTTAACTATTCTTAACATATATGCACCCAATGAGAGCCCATGTAAATACATCAAACATCTACTGAAAGAGCTACAGTAATTTATTAATAGCAACACAGTAATAGTAGGGGACAACAACACCCCACTACCTGAACTTGACAGATCATCTAGGAAGAAAATCAATAAAGAAATGATGGAGTTAAATGAAGAGATAAACTAGAACTATTGGACATTTTCAGAGTCATTCACCCCAAGAAACTGGAATACACATTCCACTCAAGTCCACATGGGTCATTCTCAAGGATATGTTATGCCACAAAAACAGCATCAGTAAATTCAATAGCATTGAAGTCATCCTAAAAATCTTCTCAGACCACAGTAGAATTAAATTAACGCTTAACAATAAACAAAAAAAATTAGTATAAGTACCTAAATTTGGAAACTGAATGGTACACTATTTAAAAACTATTGAGTCAAAGAGAAAATTAAGGAAGAAATCAAAATGTTTCGAGAGTTCAATGAAAATGAAGACACAAGTTATCAAAATATTTAGGACATAGCTAGGGCAGTATGAGAGGGAAGTTCATAGACATACAAGCACACATTAGGAAAAAAGAAAAAGCACAAATAAACAACCTGATTGCACATCTTAAAGACCTAGAAGAAAAAGAACAAAGGAACCCTAAAGAAACCAGAAGGACAGAAATAACTAAAGTTAGGGCAGAAATAAATAACATTAAATATAAGAAAGTGATACAAAAGATCAATGAAAGTAAATGTTGGTTCTTCTAAAGAGTAAACAAAACTAACAAACCTTTAGCCAGACTCATAAAAGAAAAAAGGGAGAAGACATAAATAAATCAGATTGTAAATGAAAGAGAATATAAAACAATGAACACCAAAGAAATTCAACATATCATGCAAGACTTCTATGAACAACTATATGTCACCAAGCTAGAGAATATGGAAGGAATGGATGCGTATCTAGGTACCTAGGTACCTACAAACTTCCAAAATTAAATAAAGAGGGACTAGAAAATATGAACGGGCTAATCACAGTCAACAAAATTGAAACAGTTACTAAAAACCTTCCCTAGAATAAAATTCATGGACCAGATGGTTTTAAAGATGAATTCTACAAAACTGTCAAGAAAGAGTTAATCCCTCTACTTTTAAAACTCTTCCAAAAGATTGAAGATACAGGAATACTCCCTTCCAGTTTCTATGAAGCCAAAGTCAATCTGATACCAAAAGCAGACAGGCATACAACAACAATAAAAAAGAAAACTACAAAATGGTGTCTCTGATGAACACAGATACTAAACTAGTGGACAAAATTTTAGTCAACTAGATACAGCAGTATATTAAAAAATATTGTTCATCATGACCAACGGGTTTATCCCAGGGATACAAGTTTGGTTCAATATACTTAAATCAATTAACGTGATCCACCACATCAATAAATGCAAGACCAAAAACCACATGGTTATATCAATTTATGCAGAGAAAGCCTTCAACAAAATCTAACATCCTTTTTGATCAAAACGCTACAGAAATGGGAATAGATGGATAATTCCTCAAGAGAGTGCAGTCCATAAATAGCAAACCTACAGCCAACATCATACTCACTGGTGAAAAACTGGAAATATTTCTCCTTAGATCAGCTACTAGACAGGGCTGCCCACTATCACCATTACTATTCAAGATAGTGTTGGAAGTTCTTGCCACAGCAACCAGGCAGGAGCAAGAAATTAAAGGGATATAGATTGGAAGAGAAGTAGTCAAACTCTCCCTATTTGCATATTGTATGATCGTATACAAAGAACGACCTAAAGAATCCAGCAGGAAGATTTTGGAAATTATCAGGCAATAAATTAAGGTGTCAGGCTACAAAATTAACATACAAAAGTTATTAGTATTCCTTTAAGCAAATACTAAGTTGGAAGAAGAAGAAATCTAGAAATCAATTCCTTTTACTATAGCAACAAAAACAATAATATATCTAGGGTGGTGGGAATTGTGTGGAGTTGTACCCCTCCTGTCCTACAGTTCTGTTAATGTCTCCTTTCTTAAAAAAAAATAATAATAGGAAAGCTATCAGGGGAGGGGATGGGATACGGAGTTCTGGTGGTGAGAATTGTGTGGAGTTGGACCCCTCTTATCCTATGGTTTTGTCAATGTTTCCTTTTTATAAACAAAAATAAATAAAATAAAATAAAATATCCATTCTTCCAAAAGCAATCCATAATTTATAATTCCTATCAAAATTCCAATGGCATTTTTCAAGCAAATTGAGTAACTTGTCTTAATAATTTGTGTGGAACCATAAATGATGACCAAATTGCCAAAGCACTTCTGAGAAAATGGGAAAAATATGGAGATGTCATGCAAACTCATACAATCCCTTTAGAAGAGTGTATGGAGATTCCTTAAGAAAATCAAAATAGAATTATCTTATGATCCAGCAATAATCACCTCCTTTCAAAGAACAAGCTCTTTATTTCATTAATCTTTTGGATCATTTTTCTGGATTCTATTTTACTAATTTCTGAACTTATTTTAACTATTCCCTTCCTCCTGCTGAATTTTGGTTCCCTTTGTTCCTCCTTTTCTAGTTGGCTCAGTTGTGATGTTAGGTAGCTTACTTGAGATTGTTCTCTTAGGACATTCAAATACTAATTTAAAAAGCCATACCAAGTTTTGGTATATGTACGCTATGGATTACTACTTACCATCCTTTAATTTAAAATGAAGCTAGATTAAACACCTTTTATTGACAATCCCAACCCCCCATTTTTATCATTTTTTTCTTTTTTTTTAAATTTATCTTTCTTTACTTATTGGTTAGAGACAGTCAGAAATTGAGAGGGAAGGGGATAGAGAAGGAGAGAGACAGAGAGGTACCTGCAGCCCTGCTTCACCACTTGTGAAACTTTCCCCCTACAGGTGGGGAATAGGGGCTCGAACCTGGGTTCTTGTGCACTGTGAGTGTTCAACCAGGTGCGCCACCACCTGGGCCCCTTTATCATTTTTCCATTAGCTTAAGTATAAAACTACACAAAACTTTGATGGTGGATGTAGTGTGGAACTATACTTCTATAATTTCTAACTTTGTAAATGATTATTAAGTCAATAATAAAAAAATGAAGACATATAGTGCTGTTTGTACTGACTGTTAATTGCTTCTAGAAGGAAAGAAGAGTGGCAAAAACTTACCAAATCAATTTTTTCCTGTAAAAATAAAATTGAAATAGTCCATTTCTGAAACCCCCCAATTTCACATTACTTGATCATTTTTAAATTGATGGGTTTGTTTTTTGATACCAAGCCTTAAACTAGATGGATAGAATTAAAAACTAGATAAAATCAAAATTACTTCATTTTACCTGTATTGAGAGAAGTTGCTGGCCTGATGGTATGGCAGCACAGTAAAGGGGAAGAGAGAGATCACTGATTGCAAGGGAGAATCCCCTCCTAATATAACAGCAGACATTTACACAAGAGTTCTTTATCTTTTCTGTCTCTTAATATCACTGAACTCTGCTGCAAACTAAGATTTAGGGAGTTTCACCAGGAATCTGTCAAGAGAAACTTGCTTCTGTCTATGACAACAGTGATACACTGAGTACTATATATAACATTTTGAATTATGAAAGCTTTCTCAAGGTAATTCCAACAAAAACTTGTAATTCAATTCATTTAAAACATTTATTTTAGTACATAAGAGGCTCCTCCTCTTCCCTCCTCCTTACTTGAAGATACTCAGTCACTATTATTTTTTTGTGGGGGGGTTTCTACATTAAAAAATTATAAAATAAAAATATCAACAAAACCATAGGATAAGATTGGTGCAATAAAACACAATTCCCACCACCAGAGCTTTGTATTCCATCCTTTCCCTTGAAAGCTTTCCTATTCTTTATCCCTCTGTGGAGTATGGACCCAGGATCACATGGGGTGCAGAAGGTGGAAGGTCTGGCTTCTGTAATTGCTTATCCTCTGAACATGGACATTGTCAGGTAGATTCATACTCTCAGCCTGTCTATAACTTTTCCTAGTGGGGCAGGGCTCTGGAGAGGTGGGGCTACAGGATACATTGGTCATCTGCCCAGGGAAGTCAGTGTGATGTCATGGCAGCATCTGCAACTTGGTGGCTGAGAAGCATTATGGTATAAAGAAGAACAAATTGTTTAATAATCAGGAATCTAAAGGCAAAAATATAGCAGATGAGATTTGGGGGTCTTCACTTTGGAAAAAGCTAGTAGGTCTATTTTAGGCATATTCCAAAGGGCTCATGACTTTACTGATTTTTTTTGCCTGAGCTGACAGTTAACATGCAGGTGGACCAAAGGTCTAGGGAGATGGTGTCAGAACTGGGAATAGGACTAGAAAGCAGGATCAGGGCAGAGTAGTTCCAAATATAGGAAAAAATATATAAATATTGTTAACAGTAAAACCCATCAATTTGATCTAGGGCCCCTATTTGTTGCAGGAGCCTTTGTAACCTCTGCATCCCTATAGGTCTGAGCTCTCATTTTGTGGCCATGGCTAGGAACATTCTAGACTGCACTAATTTCAGAACCCATCTTTAGTGAGTGGTAGAGTATGTTGGCCCAATCTCCCATTGGAGAATGGAGTTATTGATCCTCATAAGGGGCAAGGTTATATAGGGGTCCACAAAGGGGTACACTATGTTGTTCCTGATGAAGATGACAAGTGACAGTGGAGACAGGGATCTATTAGAGGTCTAGGCCATTCATGTCTGTGGGAATCCCAGAATTCCCTGATTAGGGCCCTGGGTAATGGAGTGGCCTAGTAGTAACAAAAAGTGCCATCATTAAAGTATGCCAGTATCTTGCCCTTATCCAGATTTTGTAGTCTTTACTTTGCCTGACAAAGTTAGCCTTAGAGTGGCTGAGGGAAGTAAAATAGGAAGTAGGTGAGGAGGGTACTTAGGTCTAAGTGGAAATTATTTGATTAGGTACTTTACGGTGTCTTCTGTAGGTCTTTCTACTTGTTTGTTGCATTTATTGACTCACTGCAAACTATTGTGTACTTTTGCTTTCAGAGATATATATTCACCCAATTTATGGATACATGTGTACATATACCCTACATCATGGACTTTGGTCAATATCTAGGTTCTGAGGCTTTGTTAGGAAGTGCACGACCTGAAATGGATTTAAGGAGTCCTATGAAATAGGAAAGATCTCACCAGAGTAATGAAGCTGGAGGGTTGACATTCTATGCCTGCCATTTCTGGACAAAATCTGAAGTGAAACATACCGAAGTGGTACTGGTTGCATTGATTAGGTTGAGATCAGCAAATGCAGTATCAATTCATAAGAGTTGAGAGAAGTATGCAGGAAAGTAATCCCCAACCCAGAGGTTCCAGTACTGGGAGAAATATGTGTTTTATAGAGAACGGGGAGGGTTCATTTTGTATTAGGGTTTAAGAAACCAATAGATAGTTATTGCTATAACCAAATTATTTGGCAATTGGGTTATTTTTGAAAATCCCATTGTTAGGATTTGTTGCATTATACTAGACCTCACCATAATTTATGCCCTTTAGTGCTATTTACATCTAGCTGTATCTTATAAAATGATCCAACCAGTTGCTTTTGTTCCCCCTAGTCTAAGATTATAGGTGATACAATATTTCAAAGAAATGTCATTATTAGAGATGTTAACAACTTGAGTCCACTGTTAAAATCCAATCAGATTACCAATTTAAAGTCTTAAGTACTTAGATTGAAGAAATATATACTCAGAACTATGGTCTATGCATCAAAAAGTTTGAGACATTCAATCCATTTTCCCCCTCTCATATCAATTAAATTGTAATTTGTGACACTATACATTAATAGGAATGTATAATAACACCATTCCTGCCACCAATGGTCTGTGACCCTCTACCCTCCCCCTCACAGTGAAGCTAAACATCCACCCTCACCCTCCAGCCAGAAATTTTTATTTTGGTGCAATACTTCAAACTCAGTCAGATTCTGCTTTGAGATTCCTTTTTTGTTCTTCTTTCTCAACTTCTGTTTGTGAGTGGGATCATACCATACCCAGGCAAATGCTAGAAGAAGAATCCCATACCCACATTTCTCTTTCTGACTTATCTTGCTTATCATAATTCCTTCTAGCTCCACACAAGATGGGTCAAAGAAGGTGGGTTTATTATCCTTAATAGCTGAGTAGTATTCCATTGTGTATATATACCACAACATTCTCAGCCATTCACCTGTTGTTGGGCACCTAGGTTGTTTTCAGATTTGGGTTATTATGAATTGTGCTGCTATAAACATAGGAGTACACATACCTTTGTGGATGGGTATGCTTGACTCCTTAGGATATAGCCCCAGGAGAGGAATTACTGGGTCATAAGAAAGGTCCATTTTGGAGCCAGGCAGTGGTACACCTAGTTAAATGCTCACATTACGTGAAGCTCCATTTCTAGCCTTGTGAGGACTCTGCAGACAGCTCCCTCCACAGGAGTTGGTCCAATTTACATTCCTACCAGCAGTGCAAGAAGGGTTCCTTTGTCCCCACAGCCTCTCCAGCATTTGTTGCTGCTGCCATTTCTGATGTATGACATTCTCAGTAGGATGAGGTGGTATCTCTCTGCTGTCTTTATTTGTATTTCTTTGGCAACCAGTGAGCTGGAGCAATTTTTAATATGTTTCTTGGCCTTTCATATATATATATGTGAATATATGTATTGAATATATATATACCAGAGCACTATTCAACTCTGGCTTATGGTGGTGCTAGGAATGAGCCTAGGACTTTGGAGCCTCAGGCATGAGAGTTCCTTTGCTTAACCATTATGCTATTTATCCTCTTCCCTTGGAACTCTTCTTTTTTACTTTTTTCTTTTATTTATTTATTTAAGGAGACATTAACAAAAACAAAACCATAGGATAGGAGGAGTGCAACTCCACACAATTCCCACCACCCGAAAACCATAGCCCATCCCGTCCCCTGACAGCTTTCCCATTCTCTATCCCTTTGGGAGTATGGACCCAGGGTCCTTGTGGGTTTCAGAAGGTGGAAGGTCTAGCTTCTGTAATTGCTTCCTTGCTGAACATGGGCGTTGACTGGTCAATCCATACTCCCAGTCTGCCTCTCTTTCCCTAGTAGGGTGGGTCTCTGGGGAAGCGGGGCTCCAGTACACATTGGTGAGGTCATCAGTCCAGGGAAGTCTGGTTGGCATCATGCTGGCATCTGGAACCTGGTGGCTGAAAAAAGAGTTAGCATACAAAGACAAACAAATTGTTGTACAATCATGGACCTAAAGGCTGGAATAGTGCAGATGAAGTCTTGGGGGGTACTCACTGCAGACTCTTGTGTACTTCTGCTTCCAGGTATATATTTTTCCCTGGTTTATGGACACGTGTGAACATATGCTCTATCCCAGGGGACCTGATCTTTATCTAGGTTTGGTGACTTTATTGGGGAGTGGAACACCAGGAATGGAATTAGAGAATACTATGAAAGGAAAGGTCTCACCCAAGTAATGAAGCTGAAGAGTTGGCATTCCACACCTGAAATCTCTGGAAACAGTCTGAAGTGAAGCATGCTGGGGTGGCACTCATGGCGTTGATTAGGTTGCAATCAGCAGATGCAATATTATTTGATATGAATTGAGAGAAGCATACAGGAAAGTGGGCCCTACCATAAGGTTCCAGGACTGGGGGAAATATAGGCTCTATAGTGGAAATGTGAGGTTCCTACTGTCTTAGGGTTCAAGAAGTCAATGGATAGTTATTGCTATCATCACATTATTTGGTAATTGGGTTAACTTTGAAAAGTCTCTTTGTTAGGGTTTGTTGTATAATACCCAGCATCTTGTATATAGCTGTGCCACTGGTTGCTTCTGTTCTCCCTGGTCTAGGCTTTTGAGAGAGTCAACATATCAAAGATTCAGCCTATGTATTAAAAAGACTCAGTGTGTGCTTTAAAAAGTTTGAGACATATGATCAATTATTCCCCTCATATTAATTAGTGGTTATATGACTACACTTTAATAGGAGTGTACATAAACACCATTCCCACCACCAAAAGACTGTGTCCTATCCCACCCACCCACCACGCTCCCCCACCCCAGGAAGCTGAATCTCCACCCTCCCCCTCACCACAGGGTTTTTATTTGGTGCCCTACTCTTGATTTAATCAGTTCCTGCTTTTAGTTTCCCTTTCTGATCTTTCTCAGCTTCTGTAGATGAGTGTGATCATCACATACTCATCTTTATCTTTCTGACTTAGCTCACTTAACATAATTCCTTCTAGCTCTGTCCAAGATGGGTCAGCTAAGGTGGGTTCATTGTTCTTAATAGCTGCATAGTATTCCATTGTGTATATATACCACAGCTTTCTCAGCCACTCATCTGTTGTTGGGCACCTGGGTTCCTTCCAGGTTTTAGTTATTATGAATCGTGCTGCTATGAACATAGGTATACACATATCTTTTTGATTGGGCATTAATGAATCCTTGGGGTATATCCCCAGGAGAGGAATTGCTGGGTCATATGGAAAGTCTATGTCTAGCCTTGTGAGAGTTCTCCAGACTGCTCTCCACAGAGGCTGTACCAATTTACATTCCCACCAGCAGTGCAGAAGGGTTCCTCTGTCCCCACAGC
Source organism: Erinaceus europaeus (assembly GCF_950295315.1). Taxonomy (NCBI): domain Eukaryota; kingdom Metazoa; phylum Chordata; class Mammalia; order Eulipotyphla; family Erinaceidae; genus Erinaceus; species Erinaceus europaeus. The sequence continues at coordinate 66,022,319 of NC_080172.1, read as the reverse complement.
CTCTCCAACAGTCGTTGCTGCTGTCCTTTTTGATGTATGCCATTCTCACAGGAGTGAGGTGGTATCTCAATGTTGTCTTTATTTGCATTTCTCTGACAATCAGTTACCTGGAGCAGTTTTTCATAATTTTGTTAGCCTTTTGCATCTCCTCTGAAATGAATGTCTTGTTCATATCTTCTGCCAATTTTTTGGATGGGGTCATTTGCTTTTTTGGTGCTAAATTTGCTGCACTCTTTGTATGTTTTGGTGATTAGTCTCTTGTCTGATGTATGGTATGTGAAGACATTCTCCCATTCTGTGAGGGGTCTCTGTTATTTTCTTTGACTGTGCAGAAGTTTTTCAATTTGATGTAGTCCCACTGGTTAGTTTCTGCTTTAGTCTTCCTTGCAATTGGGTTTGTTTCATCAAAGATGCCCTTGAGGTTTAGATGGGAAAGTGTTCCACCAATGTTTTCCTCTAAGTATTTGATAGTTTCCGGTCTAATATCCAGGTCCTTGATCCATTTGGAGTTGATTTTTGAGTCTGGTGAGATAAGGTGGTTCAATTTCATTCTTCTGCATGTTACAACCCAGTTTTCCAAGCACCATTTATTGAAGAGAGAGGCTCCTTATTCCATTTAATACTTTGGGCCTCCTTATCAAAGATTAGATGTCCACAGGTGTGAGGGTTTAGTTCTGGGCTTTCAATTCTGTTCCACTGGTCTGTATGCCTATTTTTGTTCCAGTACCAGACTGTTCTGATGATGATGGCCTTCTAATATAGTTTGTGGAACTGAGAGTGTGATGCCTCTATGTCTGTTTCTTTCCTCAAGATGGTTTTGGTGACTCTCGGTGTTTTCTGATTCCAGATAAATGATTGTAGTTTTGTTCTATTCTCTTAAAGAAGCTTGGTGGAACTTTTGATGGGTATAGCATTAAATTTGTATATGGCTCTAGGGAGAATATTCATTTTGATGATATTTATTCTTCCAATCCATGAGCATGGGATGTCTTTCCATTTCTTGGTATCAGTTTCTATTTACTTTAACAGTGACTCATACTTTTCAGTATACAGGTCTTTCACTTCTTTGGTCAGCTTTATTCCTAGGTATTTTATTGATTTTGCTGCAACAGTGAATGGGAGTGATTTCTGGATGTCTTCTTCTTCTTCTTCAGATATATTGCTTGCATAAAGAAATCCCACTGATTTTTGTACATTGATTTTGTAGCCTGACACCTTGCCATATTGCCTAATAACTTCCAGTATTCTTGTGCTGGATTCTTTAGGTTTTTCTATGTATACTATAATATCATCTCCAAAGAGTGAGAGCTTGACTTCTTCCCTTCCAATCTGTATTCCTTTGATTTCTTTCTGTTGCCTGATTGCTATGGCAAGAACTTTCAATACTATGTTGAAGAGTAATGGTGATAGTGGACAGCCCTATCTAATCCCCGATCTGAGGGGGAAGGCTTTCAGCTTCTGTGTCCTGAGTATGATGTTGGCTGTAGGTTTGCTATATATGGATGCCACTATCTTGAGTAATTTCCCATCTATTCCCATTTTTTTGTAGCGTATTAAACATGAATGCATGTTGGATTTTGTCAAAGGCTTTCTCTGCATTTATTGAGATAATCATGTGGTTTTTGGCTTTGCTTTTATTGATGTGGTGAATGACATTGATTGATTTACATAAGTTGAACCAGCCTTGCATTCATGGGATAAATCCCACTTGGTCGTGATGAACACTCTTTTTGATATACTGTTGTATCCAGTTGGCCAAGATCTTGTTTAATATTTTGGCATCTGTGTTCATCAGAGATATTGGTCTGTAGTTTTCCTTTTTTGTTGTGTATCTGCTTTTGGTATCAGGGTCATGTTGACTTCATAGAAGGTGGAGGGGAGTGCTCCTGTTTCTTCAGTCTTATGGAAAAGCTTTAGAAGTATGAGTATTAACTGTTTCCTGAAGGTTTGGTAGAATACGTTTGTGAAGCCATATGGTCCAGGACTTTTGTTGTTGGGGAGATTCTGAATAACTGTTTTGATTTCTTTGTCTGTGATTGGTGTATTTAGGTCTTGTAGTTCTTCTTGGTTCAGTTTTGGAAGGGCATATGTTTCTAGAAATTCTTCCATTTCTTCCAGATTTTCTAGCTTGGTGGTGTATAGTTCTTCATAGAAGTTTCACATGATTTTCTGAAATTCTGTGGTGTCAGTTGCAATATATCCTCTATCGTTTACAATTCTATTAATTTGAGTCTTTTCCCCTTTTTGTTTAGTGAGTCTAGCTAGGAGTTTGTTAATCTTGTTTAATAATTCAAAGACCAACATTTGGCTTCACTGATCTTTTGTATCATTCTCTTATTTTCGATGTTGTTTATTTCTGCTCTAATTTTAGTGATTTCTGTCCTTCTGGTTGCTTTAGGGTTTTTTTGTTCCTCTTCCTCTAAGTCCTTAAGGTGTGCAGTAAGGTCATTTATTTGAGCTTTTTCTTATTCTCTAATATGTGATTGTATGGCTATGAGTTTCCCTCTCAATACTGCTTTAGCTGTGTCCTAAATATTTTGATAGGTTGTGTCTTCATTTGTTTCCAGGAACATCTGAATTTCTTGCTTGAGTGTCTCTCTGACCCAGTGGTTCTTATGCAGTATGTTGTTTAGTTTCCAAATTCTGTGTTTTTAATAGTTTTCTGTTTGTTGTTAAATGTTAGCTTTACTCCACTGTGGTCTGAGAAGATACTTAGGATGATTTCAATGCTCTAGAATTTGTTGATGTTGTCTTTGTGGCCTAAAATGTGGTCTCTCCTTGAATATGTATTGTGTGGATTTGAAAGAATGTGTATTCCAGTTTTTTGGGTGAAGAACTCTGATAATGTCCAGGAGGTCTAGTCTGTCCATCACTTCATTTAATTCTCTTGTTTCTTCGTTGATTCTCTACTTTGTTGACCTAAGTGTGACAGTGGGGTTTAAAGTCTCCCACTATTATTGTATTACAATTGATGTATTTTTAAAGATCTTTGAGTAGGTGATTGATGTATTTAGATGGTCCCTCATTGGGTGCAAAGATGTTAATAACTGTTACGTCTTCTAGGCTGATTGATTTTCTAATCATTATTTAATGGCCTTGCCTCTTTTATTACTTTATTTAATATAAAATCTACTGTGTCAGAGATGAGAATGGCTGTTCCTGCCTTTTTTTGTGGTCCATTAGCCTCTATGATCATTTTCCATCCAAGCAAGTCTGTGTTTATCTTTTTGTATCAGGTGGGATTCTTGCAAGCAGCATATGGTTGGGTTATGTTTTCTGATTCATCCTCCCACTCTGTGCCTTTTGATGGGTGAGTTTAAGCCACTGACATTTCTTGATATTATGGATTTAATGTATTGTAGTGCCTTTATTCAACAATTTTTTATTTTCTGATATATTGCGAGCATAATAGTGATGTTCTTGTTTATAAGAGGTCTTTTAGAACCTCTTTCAGGGCAGGCTTGATGATGGTTGCCTCCTTTAACTGTTGTCTGTCTGAGAAGGTTTTGATCCCTCCATCTAGTTTGAATGAAAGCCTAGCATTATATATTATCCTTGGTTGAAAACCTTTTTCATTAATGGCTCGATAGATATCTTGCCATTTTCTTCTGGCTTTTAGAGTTTGAGTGGAAGTCTGCTGATAAGTCTAATGGGTTTTCCCCTGTATGTGACTTTTTGTTTCTCTCTTTCAGCCTTTAGGATCCTTTCTTTATCCTTACTTATTTTCATTGTAACTATGATGTGTCTTGGTGTATTCAGGGTATGGATTCTGTTTGGGACTCTCTGAGTCTCTTGAATCTTAATGTTCTTTCTTTTGTTCAGGTCTGGGAAGTTTTCTTCTATAATTTCCTCTAGAATGTTTACTCCTCCTTTTTCTTTCTTCCTCTGGCAGGCCAATTATATGAATGTTACTTCTTTTGAGATCATCCCATATGTCTCTGTTGTTTTCAGTGTCTCTCAATCTCTTTTTGAGCTCTTTTACCTCTTTCTTCATTTTCTCTAGCTCATCCTCTGTCTAATTCTGTTTTCTGCTTCTGTTAGTCTGCTTTCTCTTCCCTCAGCTTCTTTCTTCAGTTCAGCTATTTCAGCTTTCAGTTTTCTAATTACCTCAAGGTAGTTAATATTTTCCTTGAGGGTCTCATCTGTTGTTTCCCTAATACTGCTAACCCTTTCCTCCAAAGTTGTTTTCATTTCTGTGATTAATAAGTTTATTATTGCTTGCATACTTTTCTTATCTATGGTTACTTCTGGCTGATTTGTAGTTTCTTGTGGGATCTTGTCTTCATTCATTCTAGTAGCAATTTTATTTGCTCTTCATATAACCATTTTTTTATTAATGTGTTTTTTATTTTTATGTTCTGTTGTTCCTCAGTTGTGTATTGAGTACAAGCCATGCTATACTAAATACCTTTATGACAAATGCAATCACCACCCTCAGAAATTACAATAGTAACTGAAGCAAAGATTGAAGCAGTTCAACCAATACCAGTTAGCCCAACAATGTCTCTAATCCAAGAAAAAGTAGCAACCAAATCCAAATGAAAAAGAAGGGAAAAAAGGGATAGCAGGAATAGACAATTATGCAAATCTACTGTCCACTGTGAATTCTAGGGGTAGCAAGAGGAGAAAGGGAAGTAGAGCAGAGACACACAGAAAGAGAGTCCACTCTGAGTCAGATTTCTTCCCCAAAATAATTCACAAATGAGTATCAGTGAATTCAGAAAGCAGAGGAAAGAGGAAGGATAAAGGAAGACAGGGGAAAAGAGAGAAAGGAAAAAAGAAAGGAAAAAAAGCATTTAAAAAAGCAGTGATAGGACAGTTTTTTAATTTTTTAAATTAGCTAGGAGGAGGTAGAAGGGGGAGAGTGCATAGAGGAGGTAGGAAGAGTTAAACAAGTTCCTCTCACAATAGATAAGACACCCAGCCACCTAGCAATGGAAAATATACTAAGAGTTAATTTTGGTCAACCTAAGGTGGGGCAAAGGGACATGTATATATAATAGTAATAATAAAATAGGACAGAGAAGAAAGCCCTAACAGTGGGTGTGCAGCTTGGATGGCTCCTGGTTAGCTCATGCACAGTGAGCCTAGACAACCAATTGTAAAAAAACAAAAACAAACAAAAAAACTTCTAGTTAGTCTTTCCCAGGTGGGGTGAGGCTTTGCTTGGTCAGATACTTGTCACTCCAATTGGGCCTAAGTCACTTACTCAGAAAAAAATAGCCAAGGGATTCAGAAAGGAACAGGACTGGAATGGCACCCCTGATGAGCCAGGAATCTTGGTAAAGAAAAAAGGTCAGTGGGGGGCCTGCTAGAAGTGGCTCCCTATCCTTGGGTCTGGTTATTGCAGGTGGAGGGAGAGGAAAAAAAATTTTTTAATTCCTTTCTTTTTGCTCTATTTTCTAACCCAAATTGAGCTATAGTCACTTCCTTGGTGTCACGCTTAGAACTCCTTGTTCCCTGTCCTGCTGAAGGCCAGGATCCTACCCTTTCCAGCAGTTGTTGTCAGAGCTCACACCAGCAGCTGCTTCCAAGTAGTCATCCTTGCTCCACCCCCCTTGGAACTCTTCTATGGTGAATATTCTGTTCATATCTTCTCCAAATTTTTGGATGGGGTCATTTGTTTTCTTGTTGCTTAGTTTTGTAAGCTCTTTATATATTTTGGTTAATAGCATCTTTTCTGATGAATGGTATGTAAATATCTCTCATTCTGTGGGGTCTATTTGTTTGATGATTTCTTTTGCTGTGCAAAAACTTTTCAATTTGATATAGTCTTACTCATTTGTTTTTTATTTAGTCTTCCTTGACATTGGGTTTATATCATAAATGATGTCCTTGAACTTTAGGTGGGAAGAGTTCAACCAATATTTTCCTCCAAATATTTGATATATTCTGGCCTAACATCCAGGCCCTTGATCTATTTGGAATTGACTTTTGTTTCTGGTGAGATAAAGTGGTTCAGATTCATTATTTCACACATTTCAACCCATTTTTCTCAGCACCATCTTTTGAAAATACCCTCCTCCCTCCATTTAATAGTTTGGGCCCCCTTATAAAAAATTAGATGTCCATAACTGCGGGGGTATATTTTTGGGATTTCAAGTCTGTTTATCTATATTTGTTCCTGTACCAGGCAGTTTTGATTATGATGGCCTTATAGTTTGAGATCAGGGAGTATGATGCATCTATCTGTTTCTTTTCCTCAATATTGTTTTGGCGATTGTAGGTGTTTTCTGGTTGTAATTTTTGTTCTATTCTTGGTGAGACTTTGATGGGTATCGTACTGAATTTGTATATGGCTTTGGGGAGAATATTCATTTTGATAATATTGATTCTTCCACTCCACAAGCATAGGATATCTTTCCATTTTTATATTTATTTTCCCTTTTGTTGCCCTTGTTTTTTATTGTTGTTGTAGTTATTATTAATGTCATCATTGTTAGATAGGACAGCGAGAAATGGAGAGAGGAAGGGAAGACAGAGGGGGAAAGACAGACACCTGAAGACCTGCTTCTCTGCCTGTGAAGCTACTCCCCAGCAGGTGGGGAGCTGGGGGCTGGAACCGGGATCATTTCACTGGTCTTTGTACTTTGCACCACGTGCGCTTAACCCGCTGTGCTACCGCCCAACTACCTCTTTCCATTTCTGTATCATTTTCCATTTCCTTATCATTTTATATTTCCTTTAATAGTAACTCATAATTTTCAGTATACAAGTCTTTCACTTCTTTGGTCAGGTTTATTCCTAGATATTTCATTGATTTTGCTGCAGTAGTAAGTGGGAGTGATTTCTGGACATCCACTTCTTCTGATTTAGTATTTGTGTAAAGGAATATCACTGATTTTTGTACACTGATTTTGTAGCCTGACACTCTGCTATATTGCCTAATAATTTCCAGAAGCTTTCTGCTGGAATGTCTAGGTTTTTCTATGTTTTCTATCACATTATCTGAAAATAGTGAGAGTTTGATTTCTTCCCTTTGAATCTGTATTCTTTTAAAAATTTATTTATATAATTTTTATTTAGAAAATGGAAATATTGCCAAGACCATAGGATAAGAGGGGTCCATTTTCACACAATTCCCACCACTAGAATTCCATATCCCATCCCCCAACCCCCTGAAAGTTTTCTTATTTTTTATCCCCTGGGAGTATAGTCTCAGAATCATTATAGGGTGCAGAAGGTGGAAGTCTGGCTTCTGTAATTGCTTCCCTGCTGAACATGGGTGCTGGCAGATCAATCCATACTCCCAGCCTGTCTCTTTCTCTAGTGGGGTGGGAATCTGGGGAGGTGAGGCTCCAGGACATATTGGTGGGGTCGTCTGCCCATGGGAGTCAGGTTGGCATCATGGTAGCATCTGAAACCTGGTGGTGGTGATTTGGTGGGTTCCTGAAGTCGTTCTAGTCCTGCCTTGTTGTGGTCCCAGATGATCTCCTTTGGTATTCCTAGTTGACCTGTGAGAGGAAACACAGCTCTGAATCTTCATTTTTTTGATTCCTTTCTCTTCCCTAATTACTATAGTGATAACGTCCAATACTATGTCAAAGAGTAAAGGTGATAGTGGACAGCCCTTGGTAGTTCCGAATTTGAAGGGAAATGCTTTCAGCTTCTGCCCATTGAGTATGATGTTGGCTGTATGTCTGCTGTATATGGACTCCATTATCTTAAGGATTTTTTTTATAAACCTCCATTTTTTGTAGTATTTTGAGCATGAACAGGTATTGGGATTTTTTTTCCCACAGCTTTCTCTGTATCTACTGAAATAATCATGTTTTTTTTTAAAATTTTTATTAATGTAGTGAATCACACTGATTGACTTATATATATATTGAACCATTCATGGAATAAATCCCACTTGGTCGTGGTGAATCATCTTTTTAATATACTGCTGTATCCAATTGGCTAGGATCTTATTCAGTATTTTAGCATCTATGTTCATCAGAGATATTGGTCTATAGTTTTGCTTTTTTGGTTGTGTCCCTATTTGCTTTTGGTATCAGGGTGATATTGGCATCACAACTTCATAAAAGGTAGAAGGGACTTTTTCTGTATTTTCAATCTTTTGGAGGAGCTTTAACAGTAGAGGTATTAACTGCTTCTTGAAGGTTTTGTAGAATTCGCTTGTAAAGCCATCTGGCCCTGGACTTATATTGTTAGGAAGGTTTATAATAACTGTCTTGATTTTTGATTTGCCTGTGATTGTTCTATTTAGGTTTTGTAGTTCTTCTTGGTTCAGTTTTGGTAAGGTATATGTTTCTAGGAATTCTTCCATTCCTTCCATGTCCTCTAGTTTGGTGGCATATAGTTGTTCATAGAAACTTCATGGGAGTCGGGCGGTAGCACAGCGGGTTAAGTGCAGGTGGCACAAAGTGCAAGGACTGTCATAAGGATCCTGGTTCGAGCCCCCGGCTCCCCACCTGCAGTGGAGTCACTTCACAGGCGGTGAAGCAGGTCTGCAGTCTCCTCCTCGGTCTTCCCCACCTCTCTTAATTTCTCTCTGTCCTTTTCAACAATGGCATCATTAACAACAACAACAATAATAACTACAACAATGAAAAACAACAAGGGCAACAAAAGGGAAAATAAATAAAATTTTAAAATTATTTTAAAAAAATTTTTCTCGATACTTTGGATTTCAGTGGTGTCCGTTGTGATATCTCCTTTATTACTTAAAATTCTATTTATTTGAGTCTTCTCTATTTTATTTGGTGCTTCTGGATAAGAGTCTGTCAGTTTTGTTTATTTTTGCAAAGAACCAACTATAGCTTCATTGATCTTTTGTATGATTCTCTTTTATTCCTTTATTGGGGAATTAATGTTTTACATTCAGCAGTAAATACAATAGTTTGTACATGCCATTCTCTTATTTTCAATATTGTTCATTTCTGTCCTAGTCTTAGTGATTTCAGTACTTCTGGTTGCTTCAGAGTACCTTTGTTCTTCTAAGTCTTTAAGGCATGAAATCAGGTTGTTCACTTGAGCTTTTTCTTTTTCTCTAATGTGTTCTTGTATGGCAGTGAATTGCCCTCTAAGTACTGCTTTAGCTGTGTCCCAAATATTTTTATAGCTTGTGTCTTCATTTTAATTAGATTCTAGGATCATTTGAATTTCTTTCTTGAGTTCTTCTTTGACCCAGTAGTTAAGCCGTGTGTTGTTGAGTTTCCAAATTTTTGTGACTTTTATTATTTTTCTGTTTGTTGTTATTTTTATGTTGTGTTAGTTTTATTCCACTGAGTTCTGAGAAGATGCTTGGGATAATTTCAGTGCTCTTGAGTTTGTTGATACTGTCTTTGTGGCCTAACATATGGTCTGTCCTTGAGGGTGTGGTGTGTGGATTTGCAAAGAAAGTGTATTCCAATTTCTTGGGGTGAACAACAACTCTGAAAATGTCCAGGAGGTCTAATCTATCCATGTCTTCAATTAATTCTCCCTCTCTCTTATTCTTTACTTAGATTATCTACATGTGAGAGTGGAGTGCTAAAGTCTCCTACTATTACTGTTTACTAAAGATTTTTGTATCTATTTCAGTAAGTGATGCATTTAGATGGGCCATCATTAGGTGCATATGTGTTAACAATTGTTAAATATTCTTGGTTAATTGATCTTCTGATCACTATGTAATGCCTATGCCTTTTATTACTTTATTTTACAGTCCATTGTTTCAGAGATGAGAATGGCTATTCTTACCTTTTTTGTGTGGTTTTTGAGCTTGTATGATAGTTTTCCATTCTTTCACTTTGAGTCTGTGTTTGCTGTGTTTGCCTTGTTGGGTCATGTAAGATTCTTGCAAGCAGCACATGGTTGGGTTCTGTTTTGGGATCCATCCTCCTACTTTGTGCCTTTTAATGGGTGAATTTAAACCATTGGCATTTATTGATTTTATGGATTTAAAGTATTGCAGTGCCACTATTCAGTTTTTGTTGTTGTTCTGATGTATGACAAGTTTTTGGTGATGTTTATATTTATAGGAGAACTTTTAGAACCTATTTCAGGGAAGGTTTGTTGATAGTTGCTTGCTTTATCTGTTGCTTTTATAATATTTTTATCCCTCTATCTAGTCTGAATGACCATCTAGCAGGATATACTATTCTTGGTTGAAACCCTTTCTCACTGAGAGGTTGATGAATGTCTTGCCATTCTCTTCTGGCCTTTCAAGTTTGTGTGGAGAAGTCTACTGATAGTCTTATGAGTTTTCCTCTGGATGTGACTTTTTGTTTTTCCTCTTGCACCCTTCAGAATCTTTTCTTTGTCCTTACTTCTTTCCATTGTCACTGTGATGTGCCTTGGTGTCTTCAGGTCTGGGTTGATTCTGTTTGGGAATCTATGTGCCTCTTGAACCTTAATATCCTTTTTGTTGTTGAGGGTGAGGAAGTTATCTTCTATTATTTCCTCTAGGATGCCTTCTTCTCCTTGCTTTCTTCCTCTGGTAGCCCAATTATGCATATGTTACTTCTTTTGAGATCATCCCTTATGTCTCGTTTTCAGTATCTCAATTTCTCCTTTTTTTTTTTTTCTTCTCTTTTACCTCTTTTTAGTTTTTCTCTAATTCATCCTTGGTCTTGCTTATTCTGTTCTCTGCTTCTGTAATTCTGCTCTCCCTTCAGCTTTTTCCTTTAATTCAGCTATTTTTTTTTTTTTTTACCTTGTTCAGTCATAGTTAGCTTATTCTGTTAGGTGGCCTTTCAGTTCAGCTATTTCAGCTTTCAGTTCCCTAATTACCTGTAGATACTCATGTTTTCTTTAAGGATCTCATTGATTATTTCTATATTTCTGATAGTATTTTCCGTAAAAGTTTTTCTTACTCTTGAGATTAATGAATCAATTAATGTTAGAATAGTTTCCTCATTTTTAGTTGCCTCTGGCTTTCTTGGAATTTCTTCTGGGCTCCTCTCACTGTTGTTGATTTAACTGTTTTTGATTATATATATATATATATATATATATATATATATATGTATACACACACATATATATATATACTTAATATATATATTTTTATTGGGATGAATTCTGTGTCTTCACTGTTGCTCTTCAGTCATTGTTTGTGTGAGAGAAAGGCACACTAAACCAAAGTCTTCTCACAAATGATATTGCAAGTCTCAGCAAATGCAACAAAAGAAAAGATGAATTAAACCAGAAAGACGGGGGGAAAATGAGTAAGACAAAAAGGAAGAAAAGAAAAGGAAACAAAACCAAACAAAACATAGAGCCATTCAAACCCCTCCCACTGTAGAGAACACTGTTCACCACCAGCCAATGCAATAAAAGCAAAAGCTTAATCAACCTAGGGAAATGGAAGGAAAAAAAATATTAAGCAATGGCACACACCAGATTCCTCTCACATATGAAATCACAAACCTCAGTAAATACAACAACGAGAGCAACAAAATCACAGATTGGTCAAACCGGAGAGAAAAAAAATAATAAAAACAAAATAATAGCTTTAAGCCAAAGATTTCCCCAAACGAGAAAGAAATCAATCACTATCCAATACAATAACCACAACAAAGCTAAAAGGAAAGATTTATCAAACCAGAGAGAAAGAATAAAAATAGAGAGAGAAAAAAGAGAAAAAAAAGAAAAGAAAGGGCTAACCCACTATAATACAGATATCTCCCACAGACAAAAATCACAAAAAATTTTATAGGTAATATCCAACAATGACCTAGCAAGCTAACACTCTAACACAATAACAAACAGAGACAGCCTGTAAGTCAAGTCCAACTAGGGGGAGGAAAGTACCATCCCACCCAAACTGTCCCTTGGTACTGTCTTTAGCTGGAATCCATGGAGACAGATTTAGATGATTCCCTTTTTTTTTCTTTTCTTTTCTTTAATCCTTTCATTTTTATTTATAAAATGGAAACACTGACAAGAACATAGGATAAGAGGGGTACAATTCCACACAATTCCACCACTGGAACTCCATATCCCATCTCCTCACTTGAAAGTTTTCTAATTCTTTTTTTAAAAAATGTTTTAAAATTTATTTTAAAAAATTTATTTTAAAAAGGAGACATTAACAAAACCATAGGATAAGAGGGGTACAACTCCACACAATTCCCACCACCAGATCTCTGTATGCCATCCCCTCCCCTGATAGCTTTCCTATTCTTTATCCTTCTGGGAGTATGGACCCAAGGTTATTGTGGGATGCTGAAGATGGAAGGTCTGGCTTCTATAACTGCTTCCTCACTGAACATGGGCGTTGACTGGTCAATTCATACTCCCCGCCTTCCTCTCTCTTTCCCTAGTAGAGTGGGGCTCTGGGGAAGCGAAGCTCCAGGACACTTTGGTGGGGTCTGTCCAGGGAAGTCTGGTCGGCATCATATTAGCATCTGGAACCTGGTGGTTGAAGAGAGTTAAAATACAAAGCCAAACAAATTGTTGAACAATCATGGGCCTAAAGGCTGGAATAGTGCAGATGAAGTGTTGGGGGGGGTCCTCTGTTTTTTAGATAGCTAGTAGGCATATTTTAGTTATATTTCAAAAGACCTGTAGCTATACTAGTTTTTTTTTCCTCTGAGCCCGAAATCTGATATGCAGGTGGATCGAAGTTATTGTCTGGGGAGGTGATGTCATGGCTGGAAAAGGGAAAAAAAAGCTAAATCAGGGAAGAGAGTAGCTCCCTAATATGGGAAAGGTTTATAAATATTGTTGACTGTAAACCCATGAATTTGATTTGGTCTGGGGCCCATATTTAGCTTAGGAGCCTATGTGACCTCTGCATCCCTGTAGATCTGAGCTCACATTCTGTGGTAATAAGTAAGAACATTCCAAGCTGCCCCAATATCAACCCATCTTCCTCAGGTGTAGCATAGGGTATGTTTTCCATCCTCTCTTCAGAGGATGGAACATTCTCTACCATTGTTGATCCAAGTTGAGGGCAAGGTCCTATGGGGGGGTCACAAAGGGGTCTTTTAGTTGTTCCTGATAGAGATGACCTATAGCAATGGAGAGAGGGATTTGAGGTCTAGGCCCATCATATCTGTTTGGATATCTCAGGACTCCCCAAATAGGGCCCCAGCTGGTGGAATGGCCTAATAGTGACTAAAAAGTCACCATTAAAGTATGCCAGTCTCTTGCTCTTATTCAGATTTTGCAGTCCTTGCTTTGCTAAGGTCAGCCTTGGAGTGAGAGAACTGTAATAGGAAGTAGGTGAGGAGGGTATCTAAGTCTAATTAGATACTATTTAATTAGTAACTTTATACTCACTGCAGACTATTGTGTACTTTTGCTTTCAGGTATATATTTTGTCCTAGTTTATGGATACATGTGAACATATGCTTTATCTCATGAAACCTGGTCTATATCTAGGTTTTGGGACTTTGTTAGGAAGTGAACCACATGGGATGGAATTAGAGAATACTATGAAAGGAAAGGTCTCACCCAAGTAATGAAGCTGAAGGGTTGTTATTCCACACTTGAAGTCTCTGGACACAGTCTAGCAATCTTGAGGAGAAGAAACAGAAGTGTAGGTATCATACTCCCAGATCTCAAACTATAGTATAAGGCCATCATCATCAAAACTGCTTGGTACTAGAACAAAAACAGACACACAGACCAGTGGAACAGAATTGAAAGCCCAGAACTAACCCCCCACACCTATGGACATCTAATCTTTGATAAAGGGCCTAAATTATTAAATGGAGGAAGGAGGCTCTCTTCAATAAATGGTGTTGGGAAAACTGGGTCGAAACATGCAGAAGAATGAAACTGAACCACCTTATCTCACCAGACTAAAAAATCAGCTCCAAATGGATCAAGGATATGGATGTTAGACCAAAAACTATCAAATACTTAGAGGAAAACATTGGTGGAACACTTTCCCACCTAAACCTCAAGGACATCTTTGATAATGCAAACCCAATTGCAAGGAAGACTAAAGCAGAAATCAATGGGACTACATCAAATTGAAGAGCTTCTGCACAGTCAAAGAAACTATCACACAAAAAAGATCCCTCACAGAATGGGAGATCTTCACATGCCATACATCAGACAAGAGACTAATCACCAAAATATACAAAGAGCTTATCAAACTTAGGAACAAAAAGCAAATGACCCCATCCATAAATGGGCAGAGGAGATGAACAGATTATTCTCTATAGAAGAGATCCAAAAGTCTAACAAACACATGAAAAATTGCTCCAGGTTGTTGGTTGTCAGAGAAATGCAAATAAAGACAACATTGAGATACCACCTCACCCCTGTGAGAATGGCATACATCAAAAAGGACAGCAGCAACAAATGCTGGAAAAGCTTTCCTATTCTTTATCCCTCTAGGAGCATGGACCCAGGATCATTATGCATTGCAGAAGGTGGAAGGTCTGGTTTCTGTAATTGCTTTCCTGCTGAATGTGGGTGAGCCATACTCCCATCCTCTCTCCCTACTGGGGCATGGATCTGGGGTGGTGGGGCTCCAGGGCACATGTCCCTACTTATTTCTAACAAAAGGTTCCCCTTTGTAATCTGGCTTGGTGATTTTATCTCTATGGGTAGGCAGGCCTCTTACTCTCTTCCCTATATCCCCAAATCAGCCACCTCTGCCCTGAGGCTGAATGTTGGGGGTTGGGTGACTCAGTTTTGCTCCCTTTGTCCTTTAAGCTCCTTTTTGCTGGCTTATAAGTGATTTATAATTTTCCACTGTGGTTCCTTTATAGTTTATCTCCTATATGCCTGTAAGTTTATTTCTGCTTAGAATTTCAGGGTTTACACCCTACTAGGGAAAGAGAGAGGCAGACTGGGAGTATGGACTGACCAGTCAACACCCATGTTCAACGGGGAAGCAATTACAGAAGCCAGACCTTCCACGTTCTGCAACCCACAATGAGCCTGGGTCCATGCTCCCAGAAGAATAGAGAATGGGAAAGCTATCAGGGGAGGGGATGGGATATGGAGATTGGGTGGTGGGAATTGTGTTGAGTTGTACCCCTCCTACCCTATGGTTTTGTTAATTTATCCTTTCTTAAATAAAAAATAAATACAAAAGAATTTCAGGGTTTGAATCAGTTTTTTCTAAGAATCTGTCTCCTGCTGCTTTCAGGTCTCCGCTTGACTCAGTCTCTCACCCTATCCCACCTCCACCAGATCTTTTACTGCTCTCTTGACATTCTTGCAGATCCTCAGTGCTAAACTTTCCTATGCTTCTTCACTAACTCTATGCTATTTTCTTTTTATTTTATTTATTCCCTTTTGTTACCCTTGTTTTATTGTTGTAGTTATTATTGTTGTTGTCGTCGTTGTTGGATAGGACAGAGAAATAGAGAGGAGGGGAAGACAGAGAGGAGGAGAGAAAGATAGACACCTGCAGACCTGCTTCACCGCTTGTGAAGTGACTCCCCTACAGGTGGGGAGCCGGGGCTCGAACCGGGATCCTTATGCCGGTCCTTGTGCTTTGCGCCACCTGTGCTTAACCCGCTGCACTACAGCCCGACTCCCCACTCTATGCTATTTTCATCACAGAGCCTCCAGGGACTTACCTAGAAATACAATGCCCTCTACTATTTGGCTAGAATTAGCCTCAAATCCCAAATTGTTTCAGAATGGCAGCTTACCAGTTTCTTTCAGGTTGATTCATAGACTGCATGCCAGGTCTTGCTTATTGGAGTGATACAACAGATGTTGAAATGGCCCTTCTAGAACTCTGTGTCAACTCAGTAGCAAGGTCATCTGAAAGCACCTTTCAGACCCACAGACTACTACACAAGATTGCAGGGACAGGGCTGTCATCTGAAAGATCTTGGCATAGTTTTTCAAAGTCCAAGATACCTGCTATTTCATGGACTAGAGCACAAGAGTTGTGTTAGAACTTTAAACAATTACGTTCCTCCAGCAAGTTATCTTCCAAATCTAGAGGGTGGGTAGGAACATTGTTTATTATTATTTTTTTATATTTATTTATTCCCTTTTGTTGTCTTTGTTTTATTGTTGTAGTTATTATTGATGTTGTTGTTGTTGGATAGGACAGAGAGAAATGGAGGAGGAGAAGACAGAGAAGGGGAGAGAAAGATAGACACATGCAGACCTGCTTCACCGCCTGTGAAGGGACACCCCTGCAAGTGGGGAGCTGGGGGCTCGAACCAGGATCCTTACGGTAGTCCTTATGCTTTGTGCCACCTGCGCTTAACCCGCTGTGCTACCGCCTGACTCCCTCACATTGTCTATTATTAAGAGAGCCCTTGGACATTTTTTTTTTTTAAACACTGGGATCAAATACTTCACTCATCCATTTGATAAAGCACTGAGTGGTTATGACTGGTTACCAAAGTTTTGCTGTTGGCTCTCTACATTACACTTAACTTGATTTTTATCACTTTTTCTCTTGAAAACTCAGGGCTTTTTCACTAGTAGGGATTTGTTTTAAATTCCCACTAGTATTCCCACACAACAGAGTCAAGCTGGCTTTCACCAGCTCATGACCTGGCAATGCGTTCTTCTCTTGAGCACTGTGGACTATCAGGCACTTCTTCTAAAGTCAGTCAGTCTCATCACAACTGAAGATTTGTTGGAGAACTTTAAAATTCTCAGCCTCCAGTCATTAAATTCACTAATAAAGGTTTCAGCTGCCTTGTTGACACTGGTTGGCCTTCCATTTCTTACACTATAAATGCGTTGTTTTTAATTAAAAAAAAATATTTCCTTTTTGTTGTTGTTGTAATTATTATTGTTATTGATGTCATTGTTGTTGGATAGGACAGAGAGAAATGGAGAGAGGAGGGGAAGACAGAGGGGGAGAGACACCTGCAGACCTGCTTCAACACCTGTGAAGTGACCCCCCTGCAGGTGGGGGAGCCAGGGGCTCGAACCAGGATCCTCATGCTGGTCCTTGCGCTTTGCGCCACTTGCGCTTAACCCACTGCGCTACCGCCTGACTCCCATTTTTAGATTTATCAATCTAGCCATGATAAACAAACACCGCATTACTCTTATCACCTGTTCCATCTGACTTTTAGCAGATGGACATGCAACTGTTTTTTCTCACAAATCACTGCCTCAGAGATACTATGTTTTTCATGAATCCAAATGTAGTTTCTCCCAATGTCTGTGACCTTTGTCACAGTTGTAGCCTTCACAATTCTGTCTACACTGAATCCTTATTTTTCACTATCAAAGCGCTCATTGTTCTAGGTGTTTTGTAGTTGGCAGTAAAATCACACATGTAACATAACATGCTTTTTACTTAGCTGCTATTTCTTCTGTTCTGTCATGGTTCTAATTTCCTTTTCTGATGAATGTTATCATCAACATTCTTTTTTTATATATGTTTTTAAGTTATCTTTATTTATAGATAGACAGCCAAAAATCAAGAGGGTGATGGAAAGGGAGACAGACAGACACCTACAGCACTACTTCACCACTTGCAAAGCTTTCCTCCTGCACTGTAATTAATACCTGTGCTCAACCAGGTGCACCACCACCTGGCCCCATCATTAACATTCTTTGAACTCATGGTGACACAAAAAATGGTAAGATACAAAAATAATCTTGAATGAAAAAAACCTCTGCATTGTGATCTACTGAGAATAATGCATCAGATTTTGATCTGGAGAGCTGGAATGCAAGGCAGTGTCAAGTGTTCAGTTGAAGTTAACATTTATGTCTTTATCACTTCTATTTCAAGATGGAGAGTACTTATACTATTCCAGGTAAGATCTTTATATTACTTTTCTCTTCTTAGCTAGTAGATGGGTCTTCTTTTGCTTCCATATGGTATTCTCTATGTCTCCATCCCAACCTCCTGGAGCTGGAACCTTTTCACACAAGATTTCACAGAACCATGCTGCTTTTCCTTCAGGTAGGCAGAGAAAGCATGCAGCAGAGACACTGTGCTTCCCATGTAGTGCTGTGGCTCATTGGACTCTGTGCATGGCAAGGCACACATTCGATCCAATGATTTCTCTTCAACCTTAATTTCTTCTTATAATGGTATCAATCATATTGATACTGATCAGGGACATCTTATGATCTTATTATTTTAACTGGTTCCCCCCCCCCCAGAGCACTGATCATATATAGTCACATTCTGAAATTCTAGAAATGGGAACTTGAGTACAATTTCACAGATGTTTAACTTCAGCAGAAACTATCATTTTTTTTTTTTCTAAATGGGTTAATCAGCAAAGAATTTCAATTCTAGGGGCCGGGTGGTGGTGCACCTGGCACACGTTACAATGCTCAAGGACTAGGGTTCAAGCCCCCAGTCCCCACTTGTAGGGGAAAAGCTTTGCAAGTGGTGAAGCAGTGTTGCAAGTATCTCTCTGTCTCTGTCCCTCTCTTCACCCCTTCCCTCTGGACTTCTGGCTGTCTCTATCAAGTAAAAGATAATAAAAGATAAAAAAAAAGAATTTCAATTCTTCAAGTTCTCATTTGGAGTTTTTAAAAAACCATAGCTATATTCAGTTCTGTGATTTCTTCTGTCTCTTGGTCTTGCTTCTATCTAAAAAACTCTTCTGTCTCTTGGTCTTGCTTCTATCTAAAAAACTCATCCTGGAGTGATAAAGCCCTGATGATGGCAACTTTTCTTTTAATTATAACAGCTTGTGGGTATGTACTAATACAACATTGTGTTCAATATGTTTGTCTTGGGCCTTTTATGTGAAATTCCTCTATGTAATAAACTTTTACTATCTCAAGTCTTTTGCAAATTAAAATTTATATAATTTTTGATTTATTGAACTTCACATATGCTGCATACATGTCCTTTGCAAAACATACTATGAGTACATTCACCCCATCTATGATTTCTCTATTCAGAATACTAAGGGTATGTTTTGATAAGCAGAATTTTTACATTTTGGAAAAAGTTCTTCCTTCTGCCAATTTTTTTTCTTTTATATTCCTAAGGAAATTTTGCTCAATGTCACAACAATATTCCTCTTCACTTTCACACAGGACCTCTGATTTTAGCTCATTCTGGTACCTCAAAAATGTCTGTAAAAGAGAGGAAGGTTGAGTTCTCCCCCCACACACCCCAATTTTGATACTCTGATCTTAAAAGAATCATTTTCTTTCCTTTTTTCAATACTTTCTTGACTCTGAAAATTAATACATTCATGATACATTGTTTCATTTTTTGAACTTGTTTATCTACCCTTAGTCAACACCATATTGTCTTCTTTAGCATCTTAAGTCAGACAGTTTAAGTCCATCTCTCCAAGAGACACCCCACACTAACCATCAAATTGCCATCTCCCACCACTATATGAAATTGCTTCCTGCTTGAATCAACTAAAAATACAGACCAGTTCATTAATGCTTCATTATGTATGCTCCTTGCTTTGCTTTTCAAGTTTAGCCATTAGATCATCCAGTATTGCCTTTTTCTTTCTGGGATTACTTTACTTAGCATGATTCTCTCCAGTTCCATGTATGTTGTAAAAGAACATCTCATCTTTTCTTACAGTAGATTAGTATTCCACTGTGTACAGATATCACAACTTCATTGTCCATCTGCCTTCGGATATTTGGGTTGATCCAAACTTTACCTATAATGAACATCAGTTTGAACAGTTTCTTTTTTTTTTTTTTTTTTTTTTAATAGAGCACTGACTAGTTCTGGCTTATGGTGGTGCAGGGGAATGAACATCAGTTTGTAGAGTTCTCTTCAGCTAAGTGTTTTTGGGTCCTATGGACGGAGACATAGAGGAACTATTGTGTCTTAGAGTAGGCCTATTTTTAATATTTTAAGAAATTTCCAGACTGTTTTTCACAAGAGTTGAACCAGCTTACAATAGAACTGTATGCTGTTTCCTAGGTGTGACTGACTACATCAAGATATTCAGAGGCATGATCATTGTTATGATTTGTATCCTTTTTTCTAGTGATACCAAATTTCAGTCAATATTTATTGAAATATCTTCCATGTTCTCAGTTGATATGAGTAAATGGTACTTTATTCTATTTTCTATCAATCCAGAAGTATTATCAATAATTTTCAAAATCCTATATTGAGTCACTTGTTCAAAACAGATCTTTAATCTTGCCATAGATCTTTTTCTACTTAAAACTGCTTTCTACTTGTTTTTCTACTTCTTTTGTTTGTTTGTTTTCTACTTCTTTTATCCTAGCTATGGAACCATCTCTAAAAGACAAACTTTGTCAATCTACTTTAAAGATTCTTCAGCACACCACTTTACCATGGGGAACCTTCATTTTCCTCTTGAATTTTAGTAAAGTATTCTTATCACCAAAATCAGGGATCTAAGTAGAAACTATACAATCATTTGCATGATGAGAAAGAAAGAACTTAGTTTGGTGAATCTTTGTATTACAATTATTTTATACCTAGGCTTTTTAAATTGTTGATTTTTATTGTTTAGAAATTAGGCTCTATAAAGATCATAGCTCCTTTAAAAAGTTAGTATTTTCTTGTTCGAGACTACATTTACAAGTAATTATAATGGCTGTAAATAAAAATTTAAGAAGCTCATCACTAAAGTTTTAAGTGTCTTTTATTTGATATTAGTAATACCTGATATTATTCAAACGTCTTTTATATAATACATGTTTTTATGTAAAACGTGATCAGAGTAAATTTATGGGTAGCTACTTCTCTCATTTATTAGTAAAATATCATACCAGAGATTAAGCTTCATGAAACAATTAAAAGCATGTGTCATAGACCAAAACAGTAATTGACCTGGTGGCAGAAGTCAAATCAAGACTTCTAGATACTCTTGTGCAAAAGTTTAAGTAATGAAATAGTTCACAGGAATTCAGGTCTGTTTCCCTTTATAAGTATTCAAAAAAAAAAAAGTTAGAAAAGCTGTAAGAAATGTACTTTGTAAAACTTTGCTTAAAACCTAATTTAAAGGAGCTGCTGAGCAATGCAGACTATCTGAGGTCTTAAAGTGTCTCTGCTAAAAGTGCTTGAAACAAAACATTTTACGGTGACTTAAA
The DNA here is from genome assembly GCF_950295315.1 of Erinaceus europaeus. Classification (NCBI taxonomy): domain Eukaryota; kingdom Metazoa; phylum Chordata; class Mammalia; order Eulipotyphla; family Erinaceidae; genus Erinaceus; species Erinaceus europaeus. The sequence continues at coordinate 66,001,421 of NC_080172.1, read as the reverse complement.
AAATGTGAGAGGCTGAGTTTTTCAGAATGCTTGATCTACTTCTGTTTCTCTTAAGTAAAGAAGAAAAAGTCCTACAGTGTTTTATTCCTTTGGTATTATTTCCTGGGGTTATTAAAAAGTACAGCAGTTTTATGCAGTCCTCTTGAAGATGCCTTAAAACATGTCAACTGGCTCATTTCATGTCTCTTAATGATCAGCATCCATCTTTTTCACTGTCAGTCTTGATTAACTGGTTGAAATTTTCATAGAAAAGTAACTTTCATGATCATTTCCTCAATCCCTGAGAAACATAATCATCATAGAAATATTTTATACATTCATCATAAATCTCTGGGAAGTAGTCCTGTTCGTTCATTGTTAGTAGGGCAAGGAGCGGTGTCATACAAGGTTAATCCATGTAAATTGACTTCCACCTGTAAAGAAATTTTCTGGAACATAAAGAAAAACATATATAGAAGTCTGTTCTAGAAAGATCAGATCTTTCATATGTTCTGTAGGCTATCTTTTATGATTAGAAAAATAAATCTATTATCAGTAGCAAGAGGACAATAATTGTTATACTGTCTATTGTAATACCATTAAAGCTGGGGCAAGTTAGCTTGCTAGTAATATACTAACAACAACAACAACAACAAAAATCATTTGAGAAATTAAAATTACTCTTCTGGTATCACTGTTTATGTTGCCAAATTTTAAGTAAAGTCAATTTTCAGAGAAACTAGCAACTTGCCTACAGAAAGTTTTCTCATTCCACATAAAGGAAATTTGACTGAATAAAACTAATTCTGTGTATTCTTACCTGAAAATCACGGATATAAGTCAGGAAAAAACCAAAGAAGGAAAGTGACATAGACCATTCTGCTGCAGTAGTGATCAAATGAAGCACATAACCCTTGAATGACAATGGAAAAAAACAAAAAAGAATAGTTCCACGAAATTTCAAACAAATGATTGATAATTTCTCCTAAAATTATATTTCTTACAAACTGAAATCTGATGATAAATCATTGATTTTTTAACGTATCTGGAAAGCTAAAGACAGATGTTAGGAAAGTGTTCTAACTATCTTATCAACAGTTTAATCTAGAACATACAGGAAAATCTCTACTCTACAATAAAACAGTCCCTATCTTTTCTAAAAGCCATACAATTCATATAATGTCACTAAAAATGTTTAAGGAAACCATACTCATGAATAAACTTAGTGTTAATTTAAAGAGTGGAGTGGGGAGCCTCTTTTCTGGCAAGGGTCATTTGAATATCTATAATTCAAGGGCCATATGAAATAATAACTTAATCCTTAAATTTGCTATGAAAAAGGCTGTGGTTGCCTTGGCAGGGCCAGCTCTGACCAAATAATTTCACATATCTTAAATGGCCTGCAGGCTATATGCTCCCCACTTTTGTTATACAGCCTGGAATTATATGGATTATAGTTACAAGAATCTAATAAGGTATTTGCTTATTCTCACAAAATATGTCCTAACAAGGGCATAATTCAAAAATAATCCAAAATATCACTGGTTTATAAAAACATGAATTCAATTTATTATCTATTTAGTAGGAATGTATCTCTTTTCTCAGCATCCTAAATACTCTCTATTCAGATGGCTATTAAATTAGAAACTAGAGTACAAAATAAGCTTTCAGATAACAGTAAGTAGAAGAAAGCTTTTCAGTGCAGACAAGTATAACAATAAAAGATCTCAATTGGTTATGTTGTAAAATACATTCATATTAAGGAGTCAATTTCTGCAAAAACTCTGTGTAATCTTACAGACTTATAACCTAGTATTAATCACAAAAAATGAATATATGGGATATATATTCAATGGAATACTATACTACAATTTAAAATGATGACACTGTATCCTTCAGAACAAAATGATTATGTTTAACAAAGTATGTAAATAAAGGACAATTATCAGATTGTTTTACTCTTTTTCTTTTTTAATGTGAGGATAGAAGAGAGGGAGACATCAATCAGAGCACTACTCTGCCTTGGTCTGGGAACTGAACCTGGGACCTCAGAGTATGAATGTTTTTGCATAATCATTATGTTGTCTCCCCAGTTCTGGATAGTTTCACTCTTATGTGGAAAATACAGAACTAAAACACATTAACATGGAAAAAAAACATGGTAGCCAAACCTGGCTCTAAGGTCTTGGGAGAATTATGAGGTTATCCTTGGAGGCTTGGGGGGGGGAAATGGAACTAAGTTTTAGTGGTGGGTATGAATTATACCCCTATTATCTTATTACCATGCAAAATTAATATCAAATAACTAATTAAAAATTTAATACACAGATTACGGGTGACAGAAGAATATAGTTCTATATAAACTATTACAATACGAAATCCTAATACATAACTGATTTTTTTTTTTTTCACTGAAGGTGCTCAACTTCTAGTGATAAGGAAGTAAAAAAAAATATTTCAAAGTCAAACCAAATAATACATTTTTAATTTTAAAATAAGTTTTATAGACTTTATGTTCGTACTTTGTCCTCAGGGTTCCAATGAAGTTTCTGGTCTATATATGTGTCAAATCTGCCATGGTGCAAAAGTGATGAGGAAATCATCACTATGAAAAAAGTAAGTCAAGGAATAATTTCAGAGATCTACAAGTTTTAACTAGATTCAATGGCAAAATCATTTCAAAGGTTTGAGAATTAAATGCATTTCCTTCTCAGATCCAAATCCAGTTTTCTGTTAAACAGTAGCAGTGAAAATTTAAATGTCTCCAGGGGATAATTATGAACTGGTATGGACAGTCAATTCTTCTTTGTGTAGTAAATCAGCAGTTCTGTCATAAACTTCTGTAATAAAGATGTTCTCGGGGAGGACATGCTTTATTTAAAATATGAATAATGTTTCAGATCCTTAAATTTGGGGTTACTAATCCAGGATTCTCTCACACAATATGACAACAATTCCACTTACAATGTACTAGGAATAACAAACAAACTTAAAATTTTTATTTAATTCCCTCACAAGTACAGCAACATTTTTTAGCAAAAGGATACTGCTTAGTGCACTTACTCCACACCAGATGAGTATAAATAGTCTGATCCAGAAGATTTGTTTGCCATGAATTTTTGGTTGCATTTTATAGGAAAGGATGGTCTGAACAAACATATATAATGAGCCCATACCAAAAGTGAGCACAGCTCCACATATATGTACAACAAAAATGGTTGTTTTCTGAGGTAGAAAGAAGACATAACAACAGAAACTCAAAATGAATTGCTAACGCATCATTTACAATTACAAATCAGAAATTTAAATAGGACATTCACTGAATGGAAAATTTCTGTAGACTTCTAATAAATTATATCTTAAAATCATCTTTTTTCATTATTAGTTGAAGTAATCTCAGCATAAACCTGAGTTTTACACTAAAACTAGGTTATTTCATATGTGAAATTCAATAATTTGAATTATTGAATTATTTGACTATTCAATAATTTGAAATTCTTATTTATTCACCCCTCAAAATTAAACACTTTTCTAAGTGAACACAACAGACAAAAATCTAACCCACATAGACTTTACATTCAAAGGAACACAAATAATAAATGATGAATTTCAGAAATAAGCTGACCCATAGTATGCTAGATGGCTACTTAAAGAGGAGTAAAACAGATAATAAAGGGTTTAGTATGGCTGAGAATGATGGTGGCAAGGAGTTGCAATTCTAATATAAGAGCAATTTAAGTGTCAGAAATTAAATATTTCAAAAGATCATCTGGGACCACAACAAGACAGGACTAGAACAACTTCAGGAACCCACGAAATCAGCAGTGAGTGCAAATACGTGTAGCTCGTGGACAGAGAGGAGTCTAGAGAGAGATTAAACAGCTGGCAACAGTCCAGCAGTTTACCAGTTGATAAACAACCTCCAGTCTGTTTCACCAATAAAAAGATGGCTGAAGGGAGGAGAGGACTCCTCTAAGACTCACGAAATAAAACTGTGAGTCGCCATTGCTACTGCCCTCAGAAGCATCAGGGAAGAGGCCCTGTGCTGAGACCAGGGGACACAGAACTAACTAGAAAACTCAGGAGATGTAGATTAGTAATAATAGTCCCAAAATGTGGAAGCTCAACAGTACACTAATTAACAACTACTGGGTCAAAGAGGAAATAAAGGAAGAAATCAATATGTTTTGAGAGCTCAATGAAAATGAAGACACAAGCTATCAAAATATTTGGGACACAGATAAGGCAGTATGAAAGGGAATTTCATAGCCATACAAGCACACATTAGGAAAAAAGAGAAAGCACAAGTCAACAGCCTGATTGCACATGTTAAAGACCTAGAAGAAGAAGAACAAAGGAACCCTAAAGCAACCAGAAGGACAGAAATAACTAAAGTTAGGGCAGAAACAAATAACACTGAAAATAAGAAAACCAGACAAAAGATCAACGAAAGTAATGCTGCTTCTTTGAAAAAGTGAACAAAGTCGACAAACCTTTAGCCAGACTCACAAAACAAAAAAGGGAGAAGACCCAAATAAATCAGATAGTAAATGAAAGAGGAGATATAACAACAGACACTGCAGAAATTGGACATATCACACGAGACTTCTATGAGCAACTATATGCCACCAAGCTAGAGAAACTGGAAGAAGTGGATGATTCCCTAGATACCTACGAACTTCCAAAATTAAATAAAGGGGAAGTAGATAACATGAACAGGCCCATCACAGCTAATGAAATTGAAATAGTTATCAAAAACCTTCCCAAAAACAAAAGTCCTGGACCAGATGGTTTTACAAATGAATTCTACAAAAATTTCAAGGAAGAACTAATACCTCTACTTTCAAAAGTCTTTCAGAAGACTGAAGACACTGGAATACTCCCTGCCAGCTTCTATGAAGCCAACATCTCTTTGATACCAAAAGCAGACAGGGACACAACCAAAAAAGAAAACTACAGACCAATATCTCTGATGAATGTAGATGCTAAAATATTGCACTAAATTCTAGCCAACTGGATACAACAGTATATTAAAAAGATTGTTTAATATGACCAAGTGGGGTTTATCCCACGGATGCAAGGTTGGTTTAATATATGTAAATCAATCAACATGATCCACCACATCAATAAAAATCAAGACCAAAAATCACATGGTCATATCAATAGATGCAGAGAAAGCCTTTGACAAAATACAACATCTCTTTATGATCAAAACACTACAAAAAATGGGGATAGAAAATTCCTGAAGAGTGGAGTCTATATATATATAGCAAAGCTATAGCCAACACCATACTCAATGGTGAAAAACTGGAAGCATTTCTCCTCAGATCAGGTACTAGACAGGGATGCCCACTATCACCATTACTATTCAACATAGTGTTGGAAGTTCTTGCCATAGCAATCAGGCAGGACCAAGGATAAAGGCATATAGATTGGAAGACAAGAAGTCAAACTCTATTTGCAGATGACATGATAGTATACATAGAGAAACCTAAGGAATCCAGCAAGAAGCTTTTGGAAATCATCAGGCAATACAGTAAGGTGTCAGGCCACAAAATTAACATTCAAAAGTCAGTGGCATTCCTCTATGCAAACACTAAGTTAGAAGAAGTTGAAATCCAGAAATCAATTCCTTTTACTATAGCCCCCAAAACAATAATATGTGTAGGAATAAATCTAACTGAAGAAGTAAAAGACTTGTATACTGAAAATTATGAACCACTACTCAAGGAAATTGAAAAAGACACAAAGAAGTGGAAACATATTCCATACTCATGGGTTGCAAGAATTAACATAATCAAAATGAATATCCTACCCAGAGCAATACACAAATTTAATGCTATCACCATCAAGATCCCAGCCACATATTTTAGGAGGATAGAAAAAATGCTGCAAATGTTTCTCTGGAACCAGAAAAGGCCTAGAATTGCCAAAACTATCTTGAGAAGAAAGAACAGAATTGGAGGCACCACACTCCCAGATCTCAAAATGTATTATAGGGCCATTGTCATCAAAACTGCTTGGTACTGAACATGAATAGACACACTGACTCAACAACAAGAAAACAACCCCATCCAAAAATTGGGAGAAGACATGGACAGAATATTCATCACAGAAGAGATCCAAAAGGCTGAGAAACACATGAAAAAATGCTCCAAGTCTTTTGATTGTCAGAGAAATGGAAATAAAGACAACAGTGAGATACTACTTCACTCCCCTGAGAATGTCATACATCAGAAAAGGTAGCAGCAGCAAATGCTGGAGAGGTTGTGGGGTCAAAGGAACCATTCTGCACTGCTGGTGGGAATGTAAATTGCTCCAACCTCTGTGGAGAACAGTCTGGAGAACTCTCAGAAGGCTAGAAATTGATCTACCATATGATCCTGCAATTCTTCTCCTGGGCATATACCCTAAGGAACCCAACACACCCATCCAAAAAGATTTGTGTACACATATGTTCTCAGCAGAACAATTTGTAATGACCAAAACCTGGAAGCAACCCAGGTGCTCAACAACAGATGAGTGGCTGAGCAAGTTGTGGTAAATATACACTATGGAATACTACTCAGCTATTAAAAACGGTGACTTCATCGTTTTCAGCCAATCTTGGATGGACCTTGAAAAATTCATGTTAAGTCAGAAACAGAAGGATGAATATGGGATGATCTCACTCTCAGGCAGAAGTTGAAAAACAAGATCAGAAGAGAAAATACAAGTAGAACCTGAATTGGAATTGGCGTATTGCACCAAAGTAAAAGACTCAGGGGTGGGGTGGGGGGAGAATACAGGTCCAAAAAGGATGAGAGAGAACTTATTTCCATATTGTTATATGGAAAACTGGGAAATGTTATGCATGTACAAACTATTGTATTTACTGTCGAATGTAAAGCATTAATTCCCCAATAATGAAATTTAAAAAATGTGTCAAAGAACAAAAGTAAAAAGAAAATTTGAAATATTGCAAGAGAAAAGCAAAAGGGCTGTCACATAAAGGTACCACCATAAAATTGCCAACTGATTTCTCAAGAGAAATTAAAAGGCAGTAAATAAAGGGCATGATATATGTAATGTTCTGAATGGAAAAGACTTCTCAAGAATACCCAGCTCAGCTAGGTTAACATTCATATCTGAAAGAATGAGAAAAAAAATTCTCTTCAGATAAACAAGATAAAGGAATGACTAACCACTAAAGCAGTCCTAAAAAGTCTTATATAGAAGGGAACTACTGAGTAATCTCACTCATATGAGATATAGAAATGCCCAGCAAGACTTTTCCCATATATCCTTGGACCTAGCAAGTAAATTAAGTGTAATGGCATGTGAATCACTGCCAGGCCAAAATGTGATTTGTACATGTTCTCTTTCACAGTTTTGGCCACTGGGACATAGAAGACAGAATTCGGGAATGGCAGAGCCCTAAAATGGTTAGTATCTGATCCATAAGTCACTGTGGGAGGAAAGCCACCTTCAACCAAAATGACCTATACCAAATGCACCTAGGAAAGAAATAAACTTCTACTATGTTAAGCTACTAGGATTTTGGCCTTTGTGGCAGTAGCAAGTATAACCCTTACATCTACTTTATTCTTAAAAAAAATTTTTTTTTATTATCTTTATTGGGTAGAAACTGTCAGAAATTGAGAGGAAGGGGGAGACAGCGAAAGAGACAGAAAGACACCTGCAACCCTGCTTCACCACTTGCAAAGCTTTCCCCCTGCAGGTGGGGACTGGGGGCCTCGAACCTGGGTCCTTGCGCATTGCAACATGTGCACTTAACCAGGAACGACACCACCCGGCCCCTACTTTGATTATTCTTAAAGAACTTACTGGAAGTAATCATTCTTTAAAAAATAAGAAATAGGAAAGATTAATCAGCAACTTTTTGGAGTGAAAAAAGTTTGAATAAGAGAGAAAGACTATGCCTATATATAAGTTTATAAGATGACTAAGTGTTTTATGTCTCAATGGTTATTAGATATCTAAACAGATTTTATCAATGTCTAATTGGAAACTTTAAAACAGTAGAGATTAATTTTTTAAAAAGCACTATCTACCTACTACACAGCCTATATTACTAAGGACTTATCTGTAAGAACATCAATAGAAAAGAATGTAAAACATTTGTAGGTATCTGATGAAGGTTAATAGCTAGCTGCTACTATAAAATTATTATTATTATTTCTCACCAAGGTTATTGCTGGGGCTCATGCAGTCACTATGAATCCACTGCTTCTGGAGGCTATTATTTTCCTTTTTTTTTTTTTTATTTATTTGATTAGATAGGAAGGAGAGAAACAGAGAAAGGGGGAGACAGGGAGGGAGAGAGAAAGACAGACACTCAAAGACCTGCTTCACCACTCATGAAGCATTTTCCTTATAGGTGGTAAGTCGGGGCTTGAACCTAGGTCCTTGTATGTTTAGCTGTGTGTGCCAACACCCAGTCAACATTAACATTTTTCTGAGAGTAGCCTGAAAGGTGGTGCAATGGATAAAGTGCTTGACTCTCAAGTATGAGCTCTTGAGTCTAATGCCCAGCACTGCATATGCCATTGATGCTCTGGTTCTTTTTCTCAGTCTCTCTTCCCCTCCCTACCCCATAAATTAATAAATAAATATTCTTTTTTTTTTTTTTCTGAGAAAAAGTTGGAAGGGTTAGAGATCCTCTCTTTACTTCCTCATATGAAAGGCTGTGTATTGGTAATGCAGGTGTTGAAGGATAACATCTGGACAAGAATATAAGCAAGAGAGAATAATTTATAGGCATATTTAAAGAAAATTGCTGATATCAAATCACACTTTGACTTTATTCAGTAACATTTGTTAAAATGAACACCCCTGCCAGGAAAATCCACAAAATAAAATGAAGTTGTTAAAATATTCAATATGCTGCACACAGATCCTAGAGAATATGCACATATGTCTCATTAGGTAATATGGGAAAATTCGACAGTGCAAGAAGTGGCAGAAACTTCGGCAATTAATGTTAAGAGTCTGCAGCTGAAGAGTTTTGGAATAAGACCACAACGTGTAATTAAAAACAAAAGGAGTGGCAATTTTATGAGGAGAAATTAAAAGGGTTTAACCTATAATTTTTTGAAATAATTTCTATCAATCTTCTCTGGTGTTGGAGTAATCTCCAACTAAGTCTAGTAACAGTGCTGTGAAAAGAAAAAGTGTTTAGTCAACAATTTGTTCTGTTTTGTATTTAATGCTTTTTCAGCCACCAGGTTCCAGATGATACCATGATGCCAACCAGACTTCCCTGGATAGACAACCCCGCCAATGTGTCCTGGAGTCCCACCTCCCCAGAACCGTGCCCCACTAGGGAAAGAAAGAGACAGGCTGGGAGTACGGATTGACCTATCAATGCCCATGTTCAGTGGGAAAGCAATTACAGAAGCCAGACCTTTAACCTTCTACACCCCATAATGACCCTGGGTCCATACTCTCAGAGGGATAAAGAATAGGAAAGCTATCAAGGGAGGGGATGGGATATGGAGTTCTGGCGGTGGGAATGAACTGTACCCTTCTTATCCTATGGTCTTGACAATATTTCTATTTTATAAATAAAAATTAAAAAAAAAGAAAAGGTGTTAATAATGTATTTTACAAGAGATTACTGAGAATGAGTCATACTTATTATAAATGTGGCTATTGCTTAGTGAGCCAAGTATTCTTAAAAGGCAGTGAAATTCTACTTTGTTAGGGTAAAGGAACAATAAAAAGGTCTAAGTGAACATTTTAGGTTTTTATCTTTTATCATGTATATTTATGTACTTCAGGAAAATAGCTATACAGGACTAAAACGAACCTGAAAGTTTGCCACAACAGAGAGTCCTAAGCAACTCAGAAATCCAATTACAAGTCCAGCCTTGTTTAATTTGATGATACGGTTCTCTTCAGGACTCAGAGCATGAACTTGCTTATAACGAACATAAATGGTTGCAATGCCTACAAAGAAATAATATGAAAACCACAAAGTAATTAAAAACAAAAACAAAAAGGAATAAAGCTGCTAGTAAAAAGTTTATAAAGGGATATCTGTATTTCTGATATCCAGAAATACAGATATCCCTTTTAAAGCTAATCTGAGAAAAACAGAACAACAGCCATAGTTTGAAAAATCTTTTTAAAAAATATTTATTTATTCCCTTTTGTTGCCCTTGTTGTAGTTATTATTGGATAGGACAGAGAGAAATGGAGAGAGGAGGGGAAGACAGAGAGGGAGAGAAAGACAGACACCTACAGACCTCCTTCACCACCTGTGAAGCAACTCCCCTGCAGGTGGGGAACCGGGCCTCTAACCGGGATCCTTACCGGTCCTTAGGCTTTGCACCATGTGCACTTAACCCACTCCGCTACCACCCAACTCCCAAAAAATCTTTTAAGACTGTACAAAGAGACACCCTTGGGATTAGAATACTGATCAAAAATAAAAACACTGGGGGCTGGGTGGTAGCACACATGGGGAAGCCCAAGGACAGGTCCTGGTTCGAGCCCCCAGCTCTCCACCTGCAGAGGGGTCACTTCACAAACAGTGAAGCAAGTCTGCAGGTGTTTATCTTTTTTCTTCATTTTTTAATATTTATTTTTCCCTTTTATTGCCCTTGTTGTTTTATTGTTGTAGTTATTATTACTGTTACTGATGTTGTCATTGTTGGATAGGACAGAGAGAAATGGAGAGAGGAGTGGAAGACAGAGAGGGGGAGAGAAAGACAGACACCTGCAGACCTGCTTAACCACCTGTGAATCGACTCCCCTGCAGGTGGGGAGCTGGGGACATAAACCTGGATCCCTAGGCCGGTCCTTGTGCTCTGCAACACCTGCGCTTAACCGTTGTGCTACCAGTGTTTATCTTTCTTTCTCCCTTCTGTCTTCCCCTCCTCTCTTGCTTTCTCTCTGTCCTACACAACAACAACAACAAGAACAATAACAACAAAGGTAACAAAATGGGGAAAAAAAATGGCCTCCAGGAGCGGTGGATTCCTAGTGCAGGCACAGAGTCCCAGTTATAACCCTGGAGGCAAAACTAAATAAATAAAAGCCCATTTCCATTGCTATTCTCTAACTTTTAAATTAATTAAGCTTAAAGAATTTAGCTGAACTTAGTTGCAGCTTACAGTTTACAGCTGTCTACTGCCTGCTTAATGACTCTACTGTAGGCCTCAAAGATTAATTGGTGATATTTTAAAATTTCTAATTAAATGAGTAATCAAATAGGACTATGACTGTTTTAAAAAAAATAGTTTTAGGGTCTGGGCGGTGGTGCACCAGGTTAAGCACACATAGTACGAAAGCTCAAGGATCCACACAAGGATCCCGGTTCAAGCCCTGGGTGCCCCATCTGCAGAGAGGTTGCTTCACAAGTCGTGAAGTCAGCCTGTAGGTGTCTATCTCTCTCTCTATCTTCTCAATTGCTCTCTCCTATCCAATAAGATGGAAAAAAAATGGCCACCAGGAGCAGTGGACTTGTAGTGCAGGTACTGGGCCATAGCAATACCCAGGAGGCAAAAAAAAAAAAAAAAAAAGAATAAATATTAGTTTTATAATTTTGCATTTCTAGAAATTGATTTTCTTTAAAAAGGAATACTTCTGTGATCATTATTTTAGAGAGGGCTGGGAAGATAGCTTAATATGTTAGAAAAACAAATTGTTTCAGAGGCCACAATTTCAATTCCCTGCACCACCTTATGTCACAGATAAGCAAAGTTCTACTCTTTCCCCTTTCTCTCTTTTCTTTTTAAAGAGTTTCTCTGTTTTTCTCTTTAAATTTTATTTATTTTCCCTTTTGTTGCCCTTGTTGTCATAGTTATTACTGTTGTTGTTACTGATGTCATTGTTGTTAGATAGGACAGAGAGAAATGAAGAGAAGAGGGGAAGACAGAGAGGGAGAGAGATAGACACCACCAGACCTGCTTCACCACCTGTGAAGGGACACCTCTGTAGGTGGGGATCCGGGGCCTTGAACCAGGATTCTTACACCAGCCCTTCCTCTTTGTGCCACATGCACTGCTTAACCCACTGTGCTACCACTGGAAGCCCCCCTTTCTCTTGAATAATAAATAAGTCTTTTATAAAAGTAACAAGTCAGTGATAAAATTTCATGTGCAACTAGAGATCTTATTTATATGAACTTGCCAAAAGAAAAAAAATCTAAACAAAACAGAAGCAAGTAACACAGTAAGACTTAGAGGAGAAAAGGGGGACTGTAGCTATCAATTTTGATAGTTCAAATCATTCTCATTACTTACATAAAACTGCAGCAATATTTAACATTGTCCCAAACAAGCATTTTTCTGGAGATAAGGTACCCGTATCACTGAAAGAAAAAAAAAAAAGGTAAGTGAATTTCTTACAATAGATTGTTATAAGATTGTAAGATTTTAATGTATAGTTCCACACCACACCCACTACCAAAGTTCTGTATCCCCACCCTACCAAAGATAACCACCATAGTTCTCACAAATCTTAGTTTGCTTGCTTTGTTTTGCTTGGATTTTTTTTTTCCCCTTTTGGCACGTTCATATAAAAAAGATCTCTAGATTCCACATGAGTAAAACTGTCTGGTACTTATTTCACTAAGCAGAATGACCACCAGTTCCATCCATTTTGTCTCAAATGTGCATTTCTTATAATGGGTTACTTTAAATCCTTTCTTTCATAAATTCATGAGTTCACCCTGAGACAATTACGCTAACAATATTTATCTGACTCACTTTAAAAAAAATATTTTTATTGATTTGTTGGATAGAAACAGCCAGAAACTGAGAGGGAAAGGGTGTGATAGATAGGGAGAGAGAAACAGAGACACTTGAAACACTGCTTCACCACTCGCAAAGCCTTCCCCTGCAGGTGGGGACCAGGGACTTGAACCTGGGTCCTTGCACACTGTAACATGAGGATTCAACCAGGTGCACCATCACTGGGTCCCACTCTGACTCTTTTTTTTTTTTTTTTACTCTTGTAGCTAAATATAATTCCTTTTTCACATAACAGAACTCAATGTAAAAATTATTTCTTAAAAAGCTATCCTTGAGATGACAGAGGACCTAGTGGGGGTTGCATTGTTATATGGAAAACTGGGAAATGTTATGCATGTACAAACTATTGTATTTACTGTCGAACGTTTACTGTTGAATATAAAACATTAATTCCCCAATAAAGAAATTAAAAAAAAAAAGCTATCCTTGAAATGGTATTACTATGTTACTGACTTATACCAGTCAGGTAAACATGTTTATTCTTCTTCTCAATGAATATTCCCCTATACATAGCAGGTCCTTGCACAACTGTTTGTCTTGGCATTTGTTGTTGACTCTGCTTATTTATTTAATATGTAATAATTTCCTGATTAACTAAAATGTATTTCAAGCACATATAACATGCCAAACAGCATTTTAGTGACATAAGTACAATGGTAAGAAACAAGCCTTTGCCCTCTTGACACTCCTATTCAAGACCAGGTTTGTGTTGCCTCTTCCCTGAAGACTTGGTCAACTCCTACAGCAGAATGCTGATTCACATTAACAATCTGCCCAGACTACTACTTAAAACATTGTATTGTAATTTATCTTTTTACATGCCTTTTCTTCAAGCCAGTATGGAATATGTAGTTACAGATTTAACAGTTCACCATTTATTAGTTGTGGAGCCTTGGGCATGTTCTTTTAACTTACTAAAACTGTTCTGTCATCTGCAAAATGAGAATGTTACTTCCCTCCTAACCTCACTGAGTCATCATGACAAAATATGGTAATGCATGTGAATTGTCTAGCATAGTAGCAGGCAGAGACTATGAAATGCAAATTCCTTTCCCTTCCCACAAACTTCTATGAACTTTAAGAAGACTAAGTCTTTAATCTTGAAAATAATATTATAGGAACGATAAAAAAAAGGATCTCAACTAAGACAATGCATTGAAAATAATAAGTCTTATCTTGTACAGAGTTAGAAAGATTTGATGAACATTTCAATTAGGAAGTTAAAGAAAAGTAAAATTGCTGGGAGCCAAGGCCTTAGCTAAGACTCTCATATAGCCGGTAAGAGGACATTCCGATCATTGGAACTGAGATTACCATCTAGCTGTTTGGAAAGTTGCTCACCCACCTCCCTCCACCACTACCTTAGCAGAACTTCCTCATGGTGTGTGCTTAAAATGCGGCTGAAAAATAAAATTTTCAGAGCTTGATCAGACCTCCTGTCTTGCTCTCGTTCTTCGTGTCTCTTGTCCCCTCCATTCTTTTGCCCCCTACCCTAGGTTTCCGTCGATAACCCTGCAGGCCGGGGCACCTGGTGCCCAACGTGGGGCGTCAGTCCTATTGCACAGATAGATGGGTTGAAGAAAATGTGGGCTGCCCCTATAAATCATGTAACATCCATAATGTTAAGACCCTAAAGGTAATGAAGTTATTGCCCAGCTTCCCTATAACAGCCATAAAGTTTTTCAATCCTCCACAGGCTATACCTGGGTCGTTTGGGATCCCTGGGATTCCCACTGGACCATGCCAGTTAAAGGAGCCATGTATATAACCAAAGATGAAACCTGGCCTAGTAGCTGTATTTATATTTGGCGTGCTCTTGTTCAAGTTCAAACAACCCTTCATGCTGAATTTCATACACGTGAGAAGGAGCTAAATACACAGCTCTCAGCCTTAGCTATACACCACCCCTTTTCCTGGCTATCTCTATTAAGAGAAGGCCTAATGCTTGCCAATATCACCGGCCTTGGCAATGTTTCTGCATATGTTTTCTTTGTGCTGCGTTAGGACGTCCCCCTTTGACGGCAGTTCCATATCCCACCTCCTTGAATAATTCTGGCACATCTGGTAAGGCCTTTTCTCCCATTTTTGAAGTTTCCTTGTTCTTAGCTCCTGAACAGGAACAATTTAGGTTTTGTTATTCCAATGCTAGTACCAGGTTGTGCAATCAGACTGCCTTACCTGCCGCAGATCTAATTGCCCCTGATGGATTTTTCTTTTGGTGTAATGGTACCCTTTTAAAAAATCTTTCTAGCCAAATAGATGAGAGACTGTTATGCCTTCCAGTTACCTTAGTACCCCAGTTGACCCTACTTACTCCTGCTGAGTATTTAGGTTGGGACAGCCCCTCGTCCCCTAGAAAAAAACGGGCTGTTTTTCTTCCTTTAGTGGCTGGTATTTCTCTTGCAACATCTGTAGTGGCTGCTGGCCTGGCCAGAGGAGCCTTAGGCCATTCCCTTCTTACCACTGCTAGGCTCTCTCAACAATTCTCGCTGGCAGTGGAAGCCTCAGCCGAATCTTTGGCCTCCCTACAGAGACAACTAACCTCCTTTGCCCAGGTTGCCTTATAGAACCGGCGAGCTTTGGATCTCCTGACCGCGGAAAAGGGTGGCACCTGTTTGTTTTTGAAAGAGGAGTGCTGCTTTTGTTAATGAGTCTGGCTTAGTGGAGACCTGGGTTCAGCAGTTACACAAGCTTAACGTTGAATTACAAAAACAAAAATTTTCTACTGCTGCTGATAGTTGGTGGAAATCCTCTATGTTCTCCCTTTTGATGCCCCTTATGGGACCCTTGATTAATCTTTTGTTAATGATTACCTTGGGACCCTTTATATTTAATAAGATTATTGGCTTTATAATTGACGTTATTATTGGCTTTATAATTGACTCCTTGGCATCGAAACCCTTACAAATATATTACCACAGACTTGATTTGGCTGACAGAGGCTTGGCTGAACCTGAGGGTGACAAACCTCTCTTAGGAGCTGCATAAAACTCAGATTTATGCACGCCAGCCTTGGCATGGCGTGGGCACCGGTAAGGGGTGCAAGGCTAAGCACTGCAGGGGGAGGACCCTATATAGTCCGCCTCTGAGTCCCCCATGAAGCAAACCTGATTTGCATGGAGGTTGGTGTCGGTCATCAGAACTCTTCGCCGTGAGTTTTCCTCACCTTAGAAATAGTGGCTCTGCATCCCCTCCCCAAAAAGACACCAAGAGCCGTATAAGATGCGGGAAGATCAAGTCTATATTTACCCCGCGGGAGAATCAGGTCAATACTTCTCCCTTCTGGTTAATGCCCACTTATCTCTTGATAAGATTCCTAGCTTTTACCCTCAATTTCCCGCCTCACTTAAATTGTAAAAAGGGAGGACATGCTGGGAGCCAAGGCCTTAGCTAAGACTCTCATATAGCCGGTAAGAGGACATTCCGATCATTGGAACTGAGATTACCATCTAGCTGTTTGGAAAGTTGCTCACCCACCTCCCTCCCCCACTACCTTAGCAGAACTTCCTCATGGTGTGTGCTTAAAATGCAGCTGAAAAATAAAATTTTCAGAGCTTGATCAGACCTCCTGTCTTGCTCTCGTTCTTCGTGTCTCTTGTCCCCTCCATTCTCTCGCCCCCTACCCTAGGTTTCCGTCAATAACCCCGCAGGCCGGGGCATAAAATATCAAATATGAATTCTAAGAGTACTTCTCCTGACTCTAAAATATATCTTCATATACAAGTGACTTTTGTTAGTCTTTATCTTCATAGTGTAGGGGTTATGGTTTCTTTCTTTTTAAAAATCCTTTTAGCTTTAACAATGTATATGTATTGTTATAATCAGGAATAAAACCTATACTTTTAATAGATGTATTCCAAATGACGCTCTTTCTTTGGATTATTACATAAGTAAACAAAAGCAAGCATTTTGAGATGACCTTAGTGCTTGTTATTTTTACTCTTGAACAGAAGGGCATAAACTGACCTATAAGAGAAAATAGGCAAGTTCATCACTTTATTATCAGCATGGCACTTCAACCAGTGGTTACCATAGTATTTTTAAATTAATTTATTAGAGACAGAGGGAAACTGAAGAGGATGGATGGGAGAGAGAGGGAAAAAGACAGATACCTGCAGCTCTACTTTACCACACATGAACCTTCTTACTGCAGGCGGGGACTAGGGACTTGAATCTGGGTCTTTGTGCACTGTAATATGTGTGCTCAACCAGGTGCACCACTGCCTGGCCCACTCACCATAATATTTTGATTGCATATTGTCAAAATTAAAAAATCTGATCATGTAACTTCAAAATACATATAATACTGCTATTATTATTCTAGTCAATTTATTCCCTTTCATTGCCCTTGTTTTATTGTTGTAGTTATTATTATTGTTGTTATTAATGTCATTTTTGGATAGGACAGAGAGAAATGGAGAGAGGAGGGGAAGACAGAGAGGGAGCGGGGAAAGAAAGATACACACCTGCAGACCCGTTTCACTGCTTGTGAAGCGACTCCCCTGCAGGTGGGGAGCCAGGGCTCAAACCGGGATCCTTGCACTTTGTGCCACCTGCACTTAACCAGCTGAGCCCGACTCCCCTGCTGTTATTACTCTATATAGTAAACTTAAGTTTAAGTATTTTGAAATTTAAAATATACATAGAGGTTCTAGTGATTTATTTTCACTCCCCAGTGGCTAGTCTCATGTACTCTTTTGAGGCATCTTCTACTTGAGCTAACAGAACATTTGAAGTGTAACAATAGAGAAATAGACTTTTTTAGTATGGGAAGAGTTTAATGAAAGTGTTGTGACCCCAACAGGAGCTTGGAACAATTAGCATAGGAATGATGTCAGCCTGAGGCGGAGCAGACTGACAAGGGGAAGTATTTAAGGATGGATTTGCAGCAGCTCCCTCTCTTGATTAGATTACCTCCACCATGGACTCTCCATTGGGCGTGGCTCTGGATTGATCCTGTTCTTTTCATGCAGTGATCTTGGGTAATTTAGTTTATGGATTTTGGACTTTTGTCTATTTTCCTAGCTAGACTTCTCCCCTCACATCCTCAGTGATTTTATGAATAAACCTCTCTTTTACTTAACCTTGAATGGAGCCACTTATTTTGCAGTACCTAGATATTTGCCTTTTACCCGTTTCATCCTAATAAAACCTTTAATTGTTTAAACCTACCTAGATATTTGCCTTTTACCCGTTTCATCCTAATAAAACTGTTAATTGTTTAAACCCATTTCTAGCATGCCACAGTCAATCCTTTATGCCCCGCAGCCAAAACCCCTTTTAAGTTAAAGTTTCAACAATTGAAGCCCCAACGTGCTGCATATTTCAACCCCACCCCAATGTGGTTTGACTTTAAATCGCCCCCAACATGTGCTGAATTTACCCACTTCTGTGAAGAGTTTAATGAAAGCATGGGGGAGGGGAGCTGGTGGGCAATGTCCATGAAAGGAGCACACCAAATATCTCTCAAATTTAATACTTTAACAACTGTAAACTAGGAATGGCAAAAATTTATGCTTCCTCCTATGCCTACCACCTATCACCAAGAAAAAACACTTTAAAGAAATGAGGAAAGAAACAACAGAAAGGATAGATAATGCATTTCCTCCAAAATGGGGGTGAGGTGGTCCTATGGACTTGAAAAGAAGCATTAGGAAAAAGAAGTGAGAAGTGAAATCTATAGTTGGTCATATCCTTTGAGGTAATACCAGTTGATTTTTTTTTAAGACAGTTTATGGACTGAAAAACCTATGTAAAATATCTAGCTTGATTTAATTACTTTTGCAGATAAGGGAAATGAGTCTAAAAATGTAAAAAAAAAAAAAAGAATTACTGAGTATAACTAAATTAGACATTGAAGAATTATCACAATTATCACCAAGACATCACTAAATGATATTACCACAGAATATCACTAAGTTTATTAGCAAAAAAAGGGAGGCATGGTTATGGAATAACAGCTAACAGATTGGCGCTCTTCCCAAAATACAAATCAATACAACAGGGACCCAATCAGACCCATAATCTACAGCTGAAAGATCTACAGCCTCAGGTGGGTGTTTGTTTGTGTGGTTGGGACAAAAAGGGGCAGAGGCTTAAAGATCAAAGCAGTCAAGCCAGAGCTTTGGGCAGCATGCTGCGCTATTTTGGCAAGTGAGTGCAGTTCCTAATGCAAGAAGAAAAGAGAATGCAGCTTAATACTTCTCAATCTTCCCAGAGGGATAAAGAATAGGAAAGCTATCAAGGGAGGGGATGCGATACAGAGCTCTGATGGTGGGAACTGTACCTTTCTTATCCTATGCTCTTGTCAATATTTTTATATTAATTTATAAATAAAATAAAGGCAATGGTGAAAAAAAAAAGACCTTAAAAATTTCTCAATCTCTGACTCAGGACCTTTTTTTTTTTTTTTTGCCTTCTCAATTTAAGGCAAGGACATAACAAAAAACAGAGAGCATTGTGACCACAAGAGAGCCCAAAACAACCCCCATTCCACCAGCCTCAGCAGAACATAGACAAGAGAAACCTAGGTACCAAAACAGCACCACCTGCTGGCCAACAATAACCAGCACAATAAATGCATATACAAAGAAATAGGAACAAGCAACTAAGTATGACACTTTAGACAGATAAAAATGAAACAGAAGAACTCCAAGAAATTCCAGATACAAAGAGACTTTGATCAAAGACAGACTACAGAAAGTTTATTATGTGAACTCCAAGAATCTAAGCAATAATTGAAAAAGTATTTTACTAGGGAATTAAAACACATAAAAGAGGAACTCAGAACAGAATTTGCTAAAAACCTACAAAGCTTAAAAGAAGAAATTCAAGCAGGATGCACTAAGCAATTATGAAGTATGAAAGAGAAACTTCAAACATAACTGCAAGGAATGAAAAAACACTTGAGAATGGTTCAAGTCCAGGTAGAAGGCTTGGTAAGTAGACTCACACATGTAGAAGAAAAAAATCCAACCTAGAAGATACAATTAGTCCACTCTTTCAATTCAAAAATGAGGGAGAGGAAAGGTTTAGAAAGAATGAAGCAACTCCATCAAAAGGTCGAATGTAAGAGTGACAGGAATATCTGAGGCTGAAGACTGAGTCAAAGGACTAGAGATAATTTTCAGGGAAATTTTAGCTGAGAATTTCCCTCACCTATGCAATTCTCAGAACATACTTATTCAAGAGGCAGACCAATCACCTAGGTTCATAAATTCAAAATGACCAAAAGCAAGGCACATTACTGTAAAACTACCAAAACTCAATGATAAGGAAAAAAATGTGCAGGCTGCTAGGGAAAGGAAAGAAGTTCAGAGCTATCAGGCTTTCATCAGATTTCTTTTCACAAACCCTAGAGGCAAGGAGTGGAATGACATATTCAAAGTTCTAAATGAGAGGGAATTCCAGTCACAAATCTTGCATCCTGCAAAAATTAGACTTCAAATATGAGGGAGAAAAAAAGGTTTTCTCAAATATCCAAAAACCAAAGGAATTTGCCATGATCAACTCCACCTTACAAGAACTACTAAATGAAGTCCCACAAGAAGGGAGCAAGCAAAGGAATACACATTCTAAGAGAGGAGAATAGCAGCAGACTAGAACTAAGAACCATCTCACACTTATGAAAATAGCTTTCATCAACAAAACAGGAGAGAAAAGGTGCTGGAAAGGATGTGGAGAGATAGGAACTCTAATATGCTGCTGGTGGGAATGCAAACTGGCACAACCACAGAGAATAGAATGGAGAATTCTTAAATATAGATGGAAATGCCTTATGACCCAGCAATTCCACTCCTAGGCATTTATCCAAAAGAGGTAACAACAGTGGGTGGAACCAAGATGGCGACTCAGAGACAACACATGGCCTGAGCTCTGCAAGGAGGCTGCTTCAAAATTGGGAAGTTCTGGTGAGGGTAGGAATTCTGGGTCAGTAGTGGGATAGGGGAGGGCAGGAAGAACTAAAGAGTCCTATAATTCATAATTGGGCTGGAAAACAGAGGCCAAAAAGGAAAAAAAGCAATCAGGAAGATTGGTTGGGAGTTTTCAGTTTTACTAATTCCCAGGCCCCACACCAGCTACTTCTGGTGGGACTCCACATAGTATTGGAAGTTCTTGCCAGTGGAGGGAATTTCTTTAGCAAGATTCCTGGATCAGCAGGGGTGTCTTTCAAATGTATGTCATTCAAAAGACATTGAACTGATCTGGAATTCTACCTAAGTGACAGAATAGGTGACCAATCAAGGCCTCTGTCTTGCCTGGTGTGTCATTCCAGGGTGTCCTTCAAAAGACACGAAGGTAGCAGGAACTCTGAGTGACAGAATACCTATTCTGACTTATTTGGAGTTTCTTCTGGGGTCCTGTCCTCATTCATTGTACTAGCCACTTTATTTGCTCTCGATTTGACCATTTTTTTAAATTGGTATGGTTTGTATTTTTCTGTCCTGTCACTCTTCAGTTGTGTTGTGTGAATATAGGCCACACTAGAGTCTTTTCTCAGATGAAGTCACAAACCTCAGAAAGTACAATAGCAGCCAAAGCAAAGATTAATGCAGTTCAACCAAAGCCAGATAAGCAACACCTCCACTCTAAAAACGAATAACAACAATACAAAGAGAAAGAAAAAAAAAAAAAGAAAAAAAGAAACAAGGAAAAGTTAGAACAGACAAGTTCGAAAATAAGCTTTCAACTATAAATTCTAAAGATAGTAGGAAAAGAAAGATAAGGAAAGAGGAGAGAGAGAAGAAGAAAGAATCTACTCTCAGTAATACTTCTACAAGATAATTCACAAATGAGTGTCAGTGAATAAAAAGAAAAGAAAAAGGGGGTCAGGCAGTAGCACAGCGGGTTGTGCGCACGTGGCGCAGAGCTTAAGCACCAGCGTAGGGATCGTGGTTCGAGCCTCTGGATCCCCACCTGCAGGGGAGTCGCTTCACAGGTGATGAAGTGGGTCTGCAGGTGTCTATCTTTCTCTCCCCGCCCCCCGTGTCCCCTCCTCTCTCCATTTCTCTCTGTCCTGTCCAACAACGAATGACATCAATAACAATGATAACCACAACAAGGCTATAACCACAAGGGTAACAAAGGGGGGGGGGGCCTCCAGGAGCAGTGGATTCATGGTGCAGGCACTGAGCCCCAGCAATAACCCTGGAGGCAAAAAAAAAAAAAGGAAAGAAAAAAAAGAGCAGTGATTGGAAAGAGATTTTTCAGATCAGCTTTAAAGAAAGAAAAAGAAGTAGAGAAAAGAGAGAGAGGGGCAAGTCCCTCTTGGAATGTGTAGCACACCCAATCACGTATCGGTGGTTCTAAAAGACCTCCTATAAACAAGAACATCACCAAAATACTTGTCATATATCAGAGCAAATAAAAAACTGTTAAATAATGGAACTGCAAAAGCTTAAATCCATAATATCAATAAATGTCAATAGCTTAAATTCACCCACTAAAAGGCACAGAGTAGGAGGATGGATCAGAAAACAAAACCCCACTATATGCTGCTTGCAAGAAACCACATGACTCAATACGACAAACACAGACTTAAAGTGAAAGGGTGGGAAAATACCATACAGGCTAATGGACCACACAAAAAAGGCAGGAACAGCCATTCTCATGTCTGACACAATAGACTTTAAATAAAATAAAGTAATAAAAGATAGGCAAGGTCAATACATAATGATTAGAGGATCAATCAGTCAAGAAGACTTGATAATTATTAGCATCTATGCATCCAATGAGGGTCCATCTTAAAGATCAAACACTTAAAGAGCTGCAAGAAATACATCAATAGTAATACAGTAATAGCAGGATACTTAAACATCCCACTCTCACACTTAGACAGACAAATGAAGCAGAGAATCAACAAAGAAACAAAATAATTAATTGAAGAGATGGATAGACTAGACCTACTGGACATTTTCAGAATTCTTCAACCCAAGAAACTGGAATACACATTCTTTTAAAATCCACATAGCACATCCTCAAGGATAGACACATGTTAGGCCACAAAGACAATTCAAGAGCACTGAAGTCATCCTAAGCATCTTCTCAGACCACAGTGGAGTAAAGATAAAATTCAGTAACAAACAGAAAATTACTAAAAGTAACAAATACTGCTTAGTAACCGTTGGGTCAAAGAGGTACTCAAGCAAGAAATTCAAATGTTTCTAGAAAAAGAAAATGAAGTCTCGAACTATAAGAATATATGGGACACAGCTAAAGCAGTACTTAGAGGGAAACTCATAGCCATACAAGCACAAATTAGAGAATAAGAAAAAACTCAAGTAAATGGCCTTACTGCACACCTTAAAGAGAACAACAACAACAAAGGAACCCTAAAGCATCCAGAAGGACTGAAATCACAAAAATTAGAGCAGATATAAACAACATTAAAAATAAGAGAACCATACAAAATATCACTGAAGCCAAATGTTGGTTCCTTGAAAAATTAAACAAAATGACAAACCCAGGGGAGTCGGGCGGTAGCACAGAGGGTTAAGTGCACGTGGCACAAAGCACAAGGACTAGAGTAAGGATCCTGGTTTGAGTCCCTGGCTCCCCACCTGTAGGGGAGTCACTTAAATGTCATTCACCATATCAATAAAAGCAAAAACAAAAAACACATGATTATCTCAGTAGATGAAGAGAAAGCGTTTGACAAAATCCAATAACCATTCATGCTCAAAACACTACAAAAAATGGGAATAGATGAAAAACTCAAGATAGTGGAGTCAATATACAGCAAACCTACAGCCAACACCATACTCAGCGGACAGAAGTTGAAAACATTCCCACTCAGATCGGGGACTAGACAGGGCGGTCCATTATCACCATTACTCTTCAACATAGTATTGGAAGTTCTTGCCATAGTAATCAGACAAGAGAAAGAAATCGAAGGAATACAGATTGGAAGGGAAGAAGTCAAACTCTCACTCTTTGCAGATGGTATGATAGTATACATAGAAAGACCTAAAGAATCCAGAAGAAAATTACTGGAAATCACTAGGCAATATAGTCAGGTATCAGGCTACAAAACCAATGTACAAAAATCAGTGGCATTTCTTTATGCAAACACTAAGCCTGAAAAAGAGGACATCCAGAAATCAATCCCATACACAGTCACAACAAACTCAATAAAATATGTAGGAATAAACCTGACCAAAGAAGTGAAAGACTTGTGTACTGAAAACTATGAGTCACTATTCAAAGAAATAGAAAATGATACCAAGAAATGGGAAGACATTCCCATGCTCATGGATTGGAAGAATCAATACCATCAAATGAATATTCTCCCCGGAACCATAAACAAATTTAATGCAATACCCATCAAAGTTCCACCAAGCTTCTTTAAGAGAATAGAACAAAAACTACAATCATTTATCTGGAACCAGAAAATACCTAGAATCGCCAAAAGAATCTTGAGGAAAAGAAACAAAAATGGAGGCATCACATGCCTAAATCTCATACTACATTATAAGGCCATCATCATCAAAACAGGCTGGTACTGGAACAAAAATAGGCATACAGACCAGTGGAACAGAATTGAAAGCCCCCCACCTATGGCCATCTAATCTTTGATAAGGGGGACCAAAGTATTAAATGAAAGGAGGCTCTCTTCAATAAATGGTGCTGGGAAAACTGGGTTGAAACATGCAGAAAAATGAAACTGAACCACTTTATCTCACCAGAAACAAAAGTCAACTCCAAATGTATCAAAGACCAGGATGTTAATGAGAAACTATCAAATATTTAGAGGAAAAGACTGGTGGAACACTTTCCCACCTAAAAACCTAAAAGACATCCTCGATGATTCAAACCCAATTGCAAAGAAGACTAAAACAAAAACAAATCAATTGAACTACAACAAATTGAAGAGCTTCTGCACAGCAAAAGAAACCATCACTCAAACAAGGAGACCCCTCACAGAATGGGAGAAGATCTTCACATGTCATACATCAGACAAGAGACTAATCACCAAAATATACAAAGAGCTCAGCAAACTTAGGAATAAAAAGCAAATGACCCCATTTAAAATGGGCAGAGGAGATGAACAGATTATTCTCTACAGAAGAAATCCAAAAGGCTAACAAACATATGAAAAACTGCTCCAGGTCACTGATTGTCAGAGAAATGCAAATTAAGACAACACTGAGATACCACTTCACCCCTGTGAGAATGGCATACATCAAAAAGGACAGCAGCAACAAATGCTGGAGAGGCTGTGGCAACAAAGGAACCCTTCTGCACTATTGGTGGGAATGTAAATTAGTCCAACCTCTGTGGAGAGCAGTCTGGAAAACTCTCAGAAGGCCAGACATGGACCTTCCATATGATCCACTAATTCCTCTCCTGGGGTTATACCCCAAGGACTCCATAACACCCAACCAAAATGATATGTGTACACCTATGTTCATAGCAGCACAATTTGTAATAGCTAAAACCTGGAAGCAACCCATGTGCCCAACAACAGATGAGTGGCTGAGAAAGCTGTGGTATATATACACAATGCAATACTATACAGCTATGAAGAACAATGAACCCACCTTCTCTGACCCATCTTGGATGGAGCTACAAGAAATTATGTTAAGTGAGCTAAGTCATAAAGATAAAGACGAGTATGGGATGATCCCACTCATAAACAGAAGCTGAGAAAGAAGAACAGAAACAGAAACTCAAAAGCAGGATGTGACTAAGTTTGGAGTATTGCACGAAAGTAAAAATCTCTGGGTTGAGTTGAGGGCGAGAGCAGAAGTTTGGCTTGGGGGGCGGGGGGGGTTGGAGAGGATGGGATGGGGCACAGTCTTTTGGTGGTAGGAATGGTGTTTATGTACATTATTAACTTGTAGTCATATAAATCACCATTTAATTAATATGAGAGGAAAAAAAATTGATTGTCTCAAACTTTTTAATGCACTGACCATAGGCTGAGTCTTTGAAATGCTGACTCTCCTAAAAGCTTAAACCAGGGAGAACAAAAGCAACTGATGTCATTACTTTATAAAATACAGATACATATCTCAAAGGACAAATTATGGTGAGGGTGCATATGATACAGAAAATCCTAACAAAGGAATTTTCAAAGTCAACCCAATTGCCAAATAATTTGATTATAGCAATAACTATCTATTGCCTTCTTAAATCCTAAGACAGCAGGAACATCCCACTTCTATAAAGCTCAAATTTCCCCCAGTCCTTGAACCTCTAGGGTGGGGCTCACTTTCCAGCATGCTTCTCTCCATTCATACCAACTGATACAGCATCTGCTGATCCCAATCTATTCAGTGCAATGAGTACCACCTTGGCATGCTTCACTTCAGAATATGTCCAGAGATGTAAGGCATGGAATGTTAACCCTTCAGCATCATTACTTGGGTGAGACCTTTCCTCATAGGACTCGTTAATTCCATTTCGGGTGGTCTACTTCCTAACAAAGCCTCAAAACCTAGATATAGACCAGGTTCCATGAGATAGGGCATATGTATACATGTATCCATAAGTTAGAGGAAAATGTATACCTTAAAGCAAGAGTGCACAATAGTTTGCAGTGAGTCAATAAGTGAAGCAAGCAAGTAGAAAGACCTAAAAAGACACCTTAAAATACCTAATGAAATAGTTTCTATTTAGACCTAGATACCTTCCTCACCTATTTCCTATTACACACTTCCCTCAGTCACTCCAAAGCTAACCTTATCAAAATAAGGACTACAAAAGCTGAATAAGGTCAAGAGACTGGCATACTTTAATGAAGACTCTTTTAGTCATTGTCAGGCCACTACATAGCTGGGACACTAGTCAGGGAGTCCTGGGATTCCCACACAAACACGATGAGCCTAGACCTCAAATAGATACCTTTCTCCATTATCACTGGTCATCTCTATCAGGAACAACATAATGAACACCTTTGGGAGCCCCCATAGCACCTTGCTCTCAATGTGGGTCAATAATGGTAGAGAATGTTCCATCCTCCGAAGGGGGTTTGGATAACATACTCTATCTACCACCTGAAGAAGATGGGTACTATAATTGGTGCAACTTGGAATGTTCCTACTCATGACCACAGAATGTGAGTTTGGACTTACAGGGATGTAGAGGTTACATAGGCTCCTGTGCTGAATATGGACCCAATATCAAATCGATGGGGTTTACAGTCAATAATATTTATACACCTTTTCCATATTTGGGAGCTACTCTCTGCCCTGATCCAGCTTTCTAGCTCTTTTTCCAGCCATGACATCATTTCCCCAGACAATAACTTGGGTCCACCTGCATATCAGATATCAGGCTCTGGCAAAAACTAATAAAGTCATAGATCCTTTGCAATACACCAAAAATAGACCTACAAGCTATTTCCAAAATGGAGGCCCCAAATCTTCATCTGCAATATTATAGCCTTTAGGTTCATGATTAATTCACAATTTGGCTTTATATGTTACCTCTCTTTTCAGCCACTAGGTTCCAGATGCTATCATGATGCTAATCGGACTTCCCTGGACAGGCAATCCTACCAATGTGTCCTGGAGCTCTGCTTCCTCAGAGCTCTGCCCCACTAGGGAAATCGAGAGATAGTCTGGGAGTATGGACTGACCTCTAATGCCCATGTTCAGTGGGGAAGCAACTACAGAAGCTAGACCTTCCACCTTCTGCAACCCATAATGATCCTGGGTCCATACTCCCAAGGAGTTAAAGAATAGGAAAGCTATGAGGGGAGGGGATGGGATATGGAGCTCTGGTGGTGGGAACTGTAACCCTCTTTCCTATGGTCTTGTCAGTGTTTCCATTTTATAAATGAATAAATTTTAAAAAAAAGAGGTAACAACACTAATTTGTAGGGATATATGTACCGCCATGTTCATAGCTGCACATTCACAACAGCCAAAAGTTGGAAGCAACCAAAATGACCTTTGACAGATGACTAGATAAATGCTATGAGACATATACTCTATAGAGTACTACTTAGCAATAAGAAAGGCAATTTTACATCCTTGGGGGATTAAATGGATGGAACCTGAGAACATGCTCAGTGAAGTATGCAAGGAAGTAAAAGAAAACCCCAGGATGGAAACAAACAAAATACAACCCATATCTGGATTGTGGAAAACTCTAGTGGTTACCTAGGAGGGAGGGGAACATCCAGACTTTAGATGGTGGGAAGGGATAAAATTATAATAATATTAATTTATATATATTCATAAATCACTATTAGTGTGATGTCATAGGGTAAATATATTTAATACTTCAAGCTTTCTTTTTTAAAAAATTTATTTATTTATTCATGAGAAAGATAGGAGGAGAGGAAGAACCAGCCATCACTCTGGTACATGTGCTTTTGGGGATTGAACTCGGGACCTCATGTTTGAGAGTCTAGTGCCTTAGCCACTGCTCCATCTGCCGGACCACTACTTCAAGCTCTCTAACTGCCTAGACCATAGCTCTGAGTACAAATATTTGCATTAACCTAAGTATCTAATATCAAAGATTTGTTTTGCTTTAAGTGTATATTAATTTATTAAATGTGCCATGATATGTCATTGACAGAGAAATAAAGAGTAGTTCAGGTCTCCCTTAACATAAAGTTGTTTTTTTTTTAATTTTTTTAAATTAAAAACTATATATTTATTTATAAAAAGGAAACGTTGACTAAACCATAAGATAAGAGGGGTACAACTTTACATAATTCCCACCACTAGAACTCTGTATACCATCCCCTCCCAATAGCTTTCCTATTCTTTAACCCTCTTGGAGTATGGACCCAAGGTCTTGTGGGATGCAGAAGGTGGAAGGTCTGGGTTCTGTAACTGCTTCCCTGCTGAACATGGGTGTTGACAGGTCTATCCATACTCCCAGCCTGTCTTGCTCTTTTCTTAGTGCTGAAGGGCTCTGGTTAGTATCATGCTAGCATCTGGAACCTGGTGGTTGACAAGAGAGTTAAACATGTAAAGCCAAACAAACTGTTGACCAATCATAGACCTACAGGCTGGAATAATGCAGATGAAGAGTTGGGGAGGGGGGGCCTCTGTTTTGTAGCTAGCTAGTAGGCATATTTTAGTTATATTCCAAAGGGCCTGCAGGTATACTAGTGTTTTTGTTTGTTTGTTTGTTTGTTTTTGCCTGAGCCTGAAATCTGATATGCAGGTGGATCCTAATTATTGTCTGGGGAGATGATGTCATGGCTGGAAAAAGGACCAGAAAGCTAGATCAGGGCAGTGAGTAGCTCCCAAATACAAGAAAGGTGTATAAATATTGTTGACTGTAAACCCCATCAATTTGATCTGATCTGGGGCCCATATTCAGCTTAGGAGCCTATGTGACCTCTGCATCCCTATGGATCTGAGCTCACATTCTGTGGTCATAAGTAGGAACATTCCAAGCTGCCCTAATATCAGTACCCATCTTCCTCAGGTATAGCATACAATATATTGTCTAGCCTCCCTTCAGAGGATGGAACATTCTCTACCATTGTTGATCCAAGTTGAGTGCAAGGTCCTATGGGGGCACACAAAGAGGTCTATTGTGTTGTTCCTAATAGAGATGACCGGTAACAATGGAGAGAGGGATTTATTTCAGGTCTAGGCCTAACATGTCTGCTTAGGAATCTCAGGACTCCCCGATTAGGGGCCCAGGTGAATATCAAAGATTTGTAAGATGATCAAACTCTGACACTGGGCCTAAACTGTTTAAGGAGCTCTAAAAATACATGTGCATATACAGTGACTTGAACATCTGAGTCACCTAAAATTTAAGGCCAGACACATCAAGACCACTTGATACTGTCAAAATCTTTAGACACAAAGATGTTCAGATAACACTAAAGGGCACAAAGCACAGTGAAAGGTAGTATATTACTATAGAGTATAACCACTGGAATAGAGTAGAAAAAAAGAACCCCAACTAACCTGGTTCTAATAATAATTAATATTGCTAGTCTAAGCTCTTTCTAAGACTACAGGAAACCTCTTCCATTCTCTTTAAGGTCCTCACTTCTCTTAGTCCTGGAACCTCTAGGACTATGCCCATACTCCTTGAAATTTCTTCAGATTCCTTAATGCCATACCACCTATGTTGGCATCAACCAAATTGCTACTAGTGCTGCTACCATTATGCTGCTACTGAATTCTTACTGTGGACTATAGCCAGAGATACAGAACCTGAGATGTCAAACTCATAACTATTCAAACTGGGTGAGATCTTTCCTAACACATGGGACTAGCTACATCCATGTTAGATGGCATATTATCTAACAAAGTTACAAATACTAGATATGGGGTAGTGGTTAGGGTTCTGGGTAGAGGTGTACATGTATCCACAAGCAAGGGGCAATTATAAAACTCAAGTAATAGTAGTCCTTGATGATTAGTCTTATACTCAATAAACCTGGAATCATAGTTGAAGTGCCTAAAGGAGGCATCATAAATTCTCTAATTTGATTAGACTTAGAGCAAATTAGCTTAGCTATCAAACAGAAAAGGCCCAAAGGCCCCAGATCACACCAAATTGATGGGGTTTACAGTCAACAATATTTATACACCTTTCCCTTATTTGGGAGCTACTCTCTTCCCTGATCCAGCTTTCTGGTCCTTTTCCAGCCATGGCTCTTCTCCCCAGACAATAACTTGAATCTACCTACATATCACATTTCAGGCTCAGGGAAATAAACAAAACTAGTATAGTCATGGGCCCTTTGGAATATAACTAAAATAGGCCTACTAGCTATCTGCAAAATGGAGGCCCCCCATCCCCAACTCTTCATCTGCACTATTCCAGCCTTTGGGTTCATGATTAGTCAACAATTTGTTTGGTTTTATGTTACCTCTCTTTTCAGCCACCAGGTTCCAGATGCTAGCATGATGCCAACCAGATTTCCCTGGATTGACAATCCCACCAGTGTGCTCTGGAGCCCCACTTCCCCAGAGCCCACCCCACTAGGGAAAGAGAGAGAACGGCTGGGAGTATGGATCAATCTGTCAATACTCATGTTTAGTATTGACAGGTTGAAAGCAATTGACAGGAAGCAATTACAGAAGCCAGAGCTTCCACCTTCTACCCCCATAATGACCCTGGGTCCATACTCCCAGAGGGGTAAAGAATAGGGAAGCTATCAGGGGCGGGGATGGGATACGGAGTTCTGGTGGTGGGAACTGTGTGGAGTTGTACCCCTCTTATCCTATGGTTTTGCCAATGTTTCCTTTTTATAAGTAAAAAAAAAAAAAAATGGAAAAAAAGAAAGGGCCCAAAGAAGATAGATCCCAAAAAACTAATTTTGGTTGGGCTAAACAAATGGCACTCAATGCTTAAACAACTGGGAGAAAATCTAAGGTCATCAGATAAAAAGATGACTGCAAAAAAGTTGGATAAGGGCAAGAGGCTGGGTCACTAAATAATACATTTTTGGTCAGTATCACAACACCTCATCATCTAGGGCCCTAGTTAGGGAAACCTTGGATTCCCACACAAATATAAGGGGCCTAGACCTCTAATGGATCCCACTCTGCACCACTACAGGTCACTTCCATTAGCATCATAAGCCCTCTTGTGGGCCCTCCCAGGATCTTGCCCTTACCACAGAGCACAGCTCTGGTAGGGACTGCCCCAGTCTTCGAAGGGAGGCTGGGGGTATCCTGCCCTATCACTAGAGGAAGACCGGTCTTGAAATGACTGCAGCCTGCACTGTTATCAGCTGTGACCAAGAGCTGTGAGCTCAGACCAATAGGGACTAGGCAGCTACACAAGATCTGGTGCTAAATATATATATCCTAGTTTGGGTGGATGGAGGTAAATAGTTAATTCTATCCACAGAATATTTTCAATAATGGGAGCTACTCTCTGCCCCAATCCAACTCCCATCCCTTTTTTGTTCTCTGACACCACTTTCTCAGACATTGTTTTTATCCAACTTCATGCTGGCTATCAAACTCAGTATGGGATTACCATAGAAATGCCCCTGAAAACATGCCTAGGGTAGACTTCCTAGCTTTCTTCCAGATCTCATCTGCTCTGTTCCTACTTTTGGTTCCTGTTCATTAACCATTTTGTCTCATTTTATGTCCTGGCACCTTCTAGCCACCAAGCTGCAGACACTACCATGATTCCACCCTTCCTCCTATGACTTCTCTGGGTAGATGACTTCATCAATGTGTTCTGGAACCTTACCTCTCCAGAGCTCTGCCGCACTAGGGGCAGGCTGGGGGTATGGATTGACCTGTCAACGCTCAAGTCCAAAAGAGAATCAATTACAGAACCCAGAACTCCTACCTTCTACACCCCCAAAGCAGGTCTGATCCATACTCCCAGTGGAGGAGAAGTCATAGGAGGAAGAGGGTAAGAGGGCTCTGAATTCAAGCTCCATCAGATCCCAGAAATAGAGGAGGAAAAGGAGAGGGATATTTGGATATAGTAATATGGTCTTGTGTAGCTTAGAGGAAAAGAGAAGACTGGACCTGGAAGAAAAAAGGGGCAATTGTACAAATGTAGGCAGATAGCCATAGAGATTAGGTTAGCTCATGTCTGCAACCTTGGAGAACCACAGTGGACTGCAATGGAGGGACCAGGGATTCAGAACTCTGGTGGTGGGAATGGTATGGAATTATACCCCTGTTGACATGTAATTTTGTAAATTTTGAATCATTAAACAAATTTTAAAAAACAAGGTAGACAGATAGAGAAACACACACACATAAACACAATCTCTTAAAATTATGTAAAAATGAAATGACTCCTTAAGTACACACTTCCCTAGCAGAGTGATAAACAATGTGACTATGAAATTATCCATACATTTGACATCTGAGACACCTTAAATATTTACTTATGAGACAAGGCACTTTAGTGTCACAATTCATTAGCCAATTAATGACAGAATGTATATGGGCCAGGTTTAAGCCCCAGGACCATATGGAGTATGAGTGTTGTAGTATGCTTCCCCTTTTCTCTCTGACTTCCTGTCTCTCTGTGTGAGTGAAAAACAATGATCTGGGAATAGTGAAATCTTATTGCTAGGAAAAAAAAAAAGCAATGAGGGCTGGGTGATGGCACACATGGCTGAGCACACCTGTTACAATGCTCAAGGACACAGGTTCAAGCCCCTGGTTCCCACCTGTAGAGGGAAAGCTTTGCAGTGGTGAAGCAGGGCTGCAGGTGTCTTTCTGTCTCTCTCCCTCTCTATCACCCCCTTCCCTCTAGATTTCTGGCTATCTCTATCCAATAAATAAAAACAATTTAAAAAATTAAAGAAAAGAAAGCCATGAGTTTAAAAATATTAACATTAAAAGCTTGCTTCAGACCATGTTTGTGACCCAGGTGGTATTTCTCCCTCTCTGTCTCTGCCACTCCATTTCTATCTGAAAAAAGCCTGCCTGGAGAAGTAAAGCCCAGATGATGAAATACAAAAACGAAACAAACTTGACTTCAGTGCTAAAGTGTCAGTGAGTCATAAAACTTCTTCTAAAAAAAAAAATTATTCTATAAGAAGGAATGTGGTATATTCACTGACCTGATATAAGGCAAAACAGGATCAACGTGATGGAGTACTATGGCAGTAATGTAGGAAAATATGAAAGCAGCAGCTGTCCAAATTACAAGGGCTGAAGGAAGAAAACTGAGTCCTTGCTGAAACCACCACATCTCAAGCAGGTCTTCTGAAGCAGAAAAAACAAATTAGAAGATATTATTTACAAGTGTTCATTCATCTATTATACTTCAGTCATCTATTCCTGCAACTCTCTATTTACAAACTTGACTTACACTTCTAAAACCATATCTGGTAACATCTGGCTTCTTCACTGTCTCCATAAATTGAACTAAGATTCAGTCACTTTTCATATACAAAAACTTCTCTCTACCTCATCTTTTTACACATATAACAAGTACTATTGATCCCAATTCCTAAACTTTCTTCTACTATATCTACCACTTCTCACCATCTTCACTATAACTACCTTACTTAAACTATCACCATTTCTTGGCCAGATTATAAATATAATCTCCTCCTACATGACCCACCTCTAGTCTGGACCATCACCAGTCATTACTCTACCTTAAAACCAGTAAGAGTTTTCTAGTTCTAAAACAGCAACCTTGTTATATAAGGATTCACCACTTCCCTCTCTGCCTTTACAAATTGCCTTTTTTTCTTAGCATGTTCTGTAAGGTCCTTGCATGGTCTGATCTCTACTTACCTTCCCACACTCATCTGTGGCCACTCTTGTCTACTCCCAACTCCTTGCTTTAGTTGTGACCATCTTCAGTATTACAAAAGCAAAGGGCATTTACTATGTGTCAGCAGTGTTACTAAGCACTTTAAATGCATTGTATCATTCACTCCTCCTCAACAGAATTAAAGGCATTGCTCAAGGTCATAAGGCTGAAACATGGTAGAGATAGGTCTCAGATGCTGGCAATTCCATTTTAATACCCAATCCCTAAGCTACAATGCCCTAGTAATGTTCTGTCAGATCTTCAACTGTATACACCTTAACCTTTTCATGCACAATGTTCTGTTTAGATAACTAGACTACAATACTATCACAACTATTCCACCACTACAGTTAACTCCCATTTTCAAGTCCCAGATTTTCTGGTTTCAATTGTGTCTAGTTTTGCAACTAACAGCACCTTTATATTTCCCAACCAAGATATCTCATCACACTTGTTACTTGCTTTTTTGGTTTTATTTTCTTCACTCAACTTCAAGTTCTGAGGGAGCAGGAACCAACACTTTTGTTCATCATTATATTTTCAGCTCCTACATGAGGGAGAAGAGGAACTAAATATACATGTACTACATATTACTGCTTTCTCCCTAATATTTCAGGGAGATATAGTTGGTAAGTAAAAAGAACCAGTATGTGAATTAGAAACCAATGTATCTTCATACACTCATTTTAAATATATGAAATAAAAATGTTCAAATTGCAAGACACTACTCTCTGCAAAAGTAATTTCTTATTCAGAGGAGGAGAAACATTCTCACTGTGTGATGGACTAAAATTTATTTTCCATGACCTTTGTAAAAAAACATACAATCTTATCAAAGGACTACAAAAACTATTGAATAAGGGCAAGAGACTGGCATACTTTAATGATGACTCTTTAGTCACTATCAGGCCACCCCATCAGCTGGGGGCCTAATCGGGGAGTCCTGAGAATCCCAGACAGACATGATGGGCCTCGACCTCAAACTAATCCCTCTCTCCATTGATGCCACTGGACTTCCCTAGGCAGATGATCCCACCAATGTGTCCTGGAGCCCTGCTTCCACAGAACCCTGTCCCACTAGGGAAAGAGAGAGACAGGCTGGGAGTATGGATCAACCTGCCAACGCCCATGTTCAGCAGGGAAGCAATTACAGAAGCCAGACCTTCCACATTCTGCACCCCATAATGACCCTGGGTCCATACTCCCAGAGCAATAAAGAATAGGGAAGCTATAAGGGGAGGGGATGGGATACGGAATTCCTGTGGTAGGAACTGTGTGGAGTTGTCCCCCTCTTATCCTATGGTTTTGTCAGTGTCTCCTTATCATAAATAAAATTTTTTTAAAAAAGACAAAAAAATCCAACTTTCAGTTCCACAGCCCTCATTGTGGTCAGCTTCCTCATCTCACGTTAACCTCACAAATAATGAAGTCTCAGCCATTTCTAACGTCCACTTGTCATCTTCTCTGGTCCACTTGTCATCTACTCTGTGACTTGTTACTAAATATGCCTGTTTTAAATTTGCTGTTTCTTTTCCATATTCCTAATGTCATTATTTGTACACTTGATTTAAAATAACCTTTTCTTTAAAAAAATACTGAAGTAACACTGATGTGTATAAAATTATGAATGTTTTAGAAATATAATTTCAGGTATCTTTGAGATGTGCCTCACTACACTTTGACTACAACCAAAGTACCTATCCCTCTACCATAGTGGACCCTCTCCATCTCCATCCTTTTTTTAAAAAAAAATTATTTATTGGGGAATTAATGTTTTACATTCCAAAGTAAATACAAGAGTCTGTACACGCATAACATTTCTCAGTTTTCCATAGAACCCCCACTAGGTACTCTGTCATCCTTTTTAGACCTGTATTCTCCCCCATACCCACACACCCACCCCAGAATCTTTTACTTTGGTGCAATACACCAATTCCAGTTCAGGTTCTACTTGTGTTTTCTCTTCTGATCTTGTTTTTCAACTTCTGCCTGAGAGTGAGATCATTCCATATTCATCCTTCTGTTTCTGACTTATTTCACTCAACATGAATTTTTCAAGGTTCATCCAAGATCAGCTGAAAGCAGTGAAGTCACCATTTTTTATAGCTGAGTAGTATTCCATTGTGTATATATATCACAACTTGCTCAGCCACTCATCTGTTGTTGAGCACCTGGGTTGCTTCCAGGTTTTGGCTATTACAAATTGTGCTGCTATGAACATATGTGTACACAGATCTTTTTGGATGGCCATGTTGGGTTCCTTAGGATATATTCCCAGGAGAGGAATTCCAGGATCATAGGGGATCATTTCTAGCCTTCTGAGAATTCTCCAGACTGTTCTCCACAGAAGCTGGACCAATTTATATTCCCACCAGCAGTGCAGGAGGTTTCCTTTGACCCCACAACCTCTCCAGCATTTGCTGCTGCTACTTTTTCTGATGTATGACATTCACACAGGAGTGAAGTGGTATCTCATTACTGTCTTTATTTGCATTTCTCTGACAATCAAAGACTTGGAGCATTTTTTTTTTTCATGTGTTTCTCGGCCTTTTGGATCTCTTCTGTGGTGAATATTCTGTCCATGTCTTCTTCCCATTTTTGGATGGCGTTATTTGTTTTCTTGTTGTTGAGTTTGGAAAGCTCTTTATATATTCTGCTTATTAGCCTCTTATCTGATATATGGCATGTAAAGATCTTCTCCCATTCTGTGAGGGGTCTCTTGGTTTGGGTAGTGGTTTCTTTTGCTGTGCAGAATCTTTTTAATTTGATGTAGTCCCCTAAGTTTATGCTTGCCTTAGTCTTCTTTGTAACTGGATTCGTTTCTTTGAAGATATCTTTAAAATTTATGCAACAAAAGAGTTCTGTCAGTATTTCCTCTAAGTACCTGATAGTTTCTGGTCTAACATCCACTTGGAATTTACTTTTGTATTTGGTTTAATATAGTGGTTCAGTTTCATTCTTCTGCATGTTTCAACCCATTTTTTCCAACACCGTTTGTTGAAGAGACTCTGCTTCCCCCATTTAATAGTCTGGGCACCTTTGTCAAAGATTAGATGTTCATAGGTGTGGGGGCTTACTTCTATAGCCATCCTTTTAACACATTCCCCCAACTCCCTTTGGTGACCTCAGTTCTGTAGTTAAGTCTAAGCATTTATATTCATTTTACTTTATTGGTCCCCTTGCTTTGTTTCTTTCTTTCCTACATAAGAGTGAGAACATTCAATATTTTTTCTTTGTAGAAGTCTTAGTATTTCTTATAAGAGCAGTAAAGTAGTAATACATTCCCTTAACTGTTATTTTGCCCAAGAAGTTCTTTATCATTCCTGAAATTCTGAGTGACAACTTAGCAGAGCAAAATAGTCTTAGTTGAAGGTCTTTTCCATTCAAAACTTTGAATATATCATTGTAGTCATATCTGGTCTTTAGAATTTTCAAGGAGAAATCAGCAGATAACCTCATGGTGGCACCTACTATTTTTCTCTTGTAGTTTTTAAACTATCTTCTATTTTAATTATTATGTGTCTTAGTATGCATGTGGGATGCATTGGATCGACCTTCTCGTGGTGCATCCCGTGAGTACCCATTCATTGGGGAAACTGACGATCCTTCCTAGCCGACTGAATCCACATGGATCCCAGTCACTTTCAAAGCCAGCAACAAGCAGCTCCTGACAGCTTTCAACCTGACGCTGTTGACTGGCTACGGAAGAAGGGCAAACACTAGAAGTATGCATGTGTTTATTTTGTTTGGAATTCTTTGTACTTCCTGAATCTGGGTGCTGGTGTCCTTCCATAGTGTGAAGAAGTTCTTGGTTATTTCTTCTTCAAATAAGAACTCTGTTTTTTCTCTCCCTCTTCTCCTATACCCTTATGATAAATGTTGCCTGCTCTTCCTGATGCTGTGCCACAACTCCTTAAATTATCTTCATTTGTTTTAGCTCTTTTTTCTCTGTTTGTTCGTCTTTTTCTATGATTTATTCTACCCTATCCTCTAGGCCACTGCTTTGATCTTTGGATTTGTCCTTTTTGCTAGTGTTCACTGCAAATTTATGTTGATGTTGTTGTTCAGCTACTGTTTAGTTTTCTGATTTCTGTTAGGACTTGATTTTTATGTTCTCTCATACTTTCTTTGACTTTGCTGAAGAATTTTCCACTGACCTCATTTTAAGTAAGTATCCTTGGGACCACAGGTTTGAAGTCTTCTTGGGAAATTTACATAGCTATGTTGTTATTTTCAGGTTATTTTCTTGATCCACCAGTATGGATAATGTCTTTCCATTATGTTTGGTGTTCTGTGAGGACCTGGACCAGAGTTCATACTTGAATAAGCCTGGGCAACAATCCCTGTGTACTGAGTCTTGGGCATGCTTAGATAAATCAAAGGTTTAGAATTACACATGCCTGGTAGTTGTGAGGTTGCTGCAGGAAAGGCTGCTGCAGGCACAAGTTTTGGGTCTGAAAGGAGGCTGGACCCTCAGGTCCTGATAGTGAAGGTCCCTTGGTAAAAAATAAGGTATTACACACACACACACACACCCTTTGCAAGAATGTCTAGAATAATGTTTGAACAAATAGTTTGGTGCTATGGTCTGACCAGGGCTGGCAGGCTGCAAGTTAGCAAGAAGCAAGGCAAGCTATGAGGCCCTGTTATCTGACAATGCTCTGGAAAGTCTTCAGGGCACTTGCTTGTTGTTTGGATGTGATTTGCTTGCTTGAGCAGTGAGGTGTTGGCTAAGTGCTGTTCTTTTTTTTTTTTTTTTTAATTTTTTAAATTTATTTATTTTCCCTTTTGTTGCCCTTGTTGTCTTTTTATTGTTGCTGTAGTTGTTGTTATTGATGTCGTTGTTGGATAGGACAGAGTGAAATGGAGAGAGGAGGGGAAGACGGAGAGGGGGAGAGAAAGATAGACACCTGCAGAACTGCTTCATCACCTGTGAAGCGACTTCCCTGCAGGTGGGGAGCTGGGTGCTCGAACCGATATCCTTACGCCGGTCTTTGTTGCGCTTGGCGCCACATGCGCTTAACCCACTGCGCTACGGCCTAACTCCCAGTGCTATTCTTTCTGTGGGCCAAAAGTCAGCACTCTTGATAAATATCTCTCAGTCCTTAGCTAAATCTGATTCCAGCAATGGTGGAACTCTCCTTCCAGGGCCTGCTACAATGGAAACTGAATTCTAATACAGTGAATACCAGCCAGACTCTCAGCAAAGCAGTAGAAGTTGTCAGGAAGGCTGTGGCAGATACTTCAACCTGGTTAATAGCAGTTTCTTAATGCCCAAGTTAGTGTTACAAATTTAATATAGGATCACGGTGCTGAGAGTTTGGTATAATTCACCTTTCTCTATCCCTGAGTAAAGTTTTATACCTTAGAAATATCTACCTGATTGCATGGTGCGGATTCTTCCTTGGGATGGGTGTATATCTGCCTCCTCACTACTTGGATGCTGTCCTTTGATCCCTTATTGTAAAAGCTATTTCATCTAGGTTTCAGCTCTATTTCTGTACAGGCTGATCCACATTTTGGTGTGGTTTTGCCTCAATCGATGGGAAACAGGAAGAGGGAGGCATATTCAGTGGCGTAGATGTATGTTTCCCAGGCTCTGCACATGAATGAATCCACTTCAGAGTCTCTGCGCTTTTCTTCTTTTTCTTTTTTCTTCTTCTATGCTATTTTCTTCTTTCTATGCTCTTTCTCTTATCAGTCCATAACATTTCATTAATCACAACAATTCCTTGCTAAATTGCTATAGTGGTTTCCCCAGTGTAAGTTTCTAGAAACAACAATATATTTTAATTTTTTTTTTTTCCTCCAGGGTTATTGCTGGGCTCGGTGACTGCACCATGAATCCACCGCTCCTGGAGACCATTTTTCCCCTTTTTGTTGCCCAAGTTGTTGCAGCCTCGTTGTGGTTATTATTGCCATTGTTGACATTGCTTTGTTGTTGGATAGGACAGAGAGAAATGGAGAGAGGAGGGGAAGACAGAGAGAGAGGGGAGAGAAAGATAAGACACCTGCAGACCTGCTTCACCGCCCGTGAAGTGACTCCCCTGCAGGTGGGGAGCCGGGGACTCGAACCGGGATCCTCCGCTGGTCCCAGCGCTTTGCGCCACGTGCTCTTAATCCACTGCGCTACCGCCCGACTCCCAATATATTTTAATTTTAATAATTACTTCTACCATATTAAATTTTTCAGCTCTTTAAACATTATTTTAATTTCTTTCTGATTGTTCCTATCTAAAGGCCTGATAATTCCAGTTCTTTATTTATTGATTCTGTTGACCCTGGCAGATATGTTTGATAGTTTTTAACCTGTGAGGTCAACCTCTATGACCTTAATATAAAAGTTTTAAATTAGCAAGGAATTATTATTACCAGTCATTGCTTGGACTTCACCACTCCTGGCAACTTTTTCAGACAGAAACAGAGACAGATGGAGAGAGGGATAAGTACCATAACCCCAACAGAAAGAGAAGTCAGATATGAACCTGGGTTGCACATGACAAAGCTGGCACCCTATCAGGTGAGCTATCTCACTACTTCTAAAGTATCACATAGAGGTTTAGCCACACACTTTTGGCATATTATCAGTATCAACCTGAGAGAACATGGCATTCAGGTTTTTTATGCTATGAAGAGATGTAAATTTGAGGCTTAAATCTCAGATCGCAGACCCTATAGTTCTATATTCTCAGGTGGAATTTTTATTTCCCAACCTAAAGATGAGGGGAAAAATAAACATTTCTTTATATTCCTTTGCCAGCAAAGAGGTGTTTTTCTATACCACCTTTTATTAAGTATAGATTTAGATTTGTTGGTGGTCTAAGATAAATTTTGGGGGAGGTAGCTGTCCAAGACCATGCAAAAGGGCCTGGATTCAAGTCTCTGATTCCCACCTGAAGAAAGGAAGCTTCACAAGTGGTGGAAGAATGCATCAGGTATCTTTTTCTCTCTTCCTCTTTATCCATCATGCAAGGAAGAAAGGGGTAAAAGGGCACTAACGATGGTGGAATCACCATGCAAGCACCAAGCCCACACAACCCCCACCCCCAAGAAAACCCTGGTAAGGGGAAAAATATAGCACTCGATAATTTTTTTAAAAAACAAGCAATAAAAATTAAATCCTCTTAACAACCCCACTCCCCCAAAAATCATTATTTCAATACATAGTATTCTTGTTATCAGGGCCATCCATATTCTCAGATCTCATAGCAGCTAACCTTAAGTTCTTTCTTCTAAAACCCTCACATGCTATTACTAGTGATTGCAATGGCAGTCTATTCATAGTCATTTGAAACTACTTTTCCTAATGTTCAGTGTAATCATAACTTAGATTCTCAAGTCTCTTGAATAAATGCTTTTTCCTTCCTCTGTCCATTCTACGTACACTGCCAATTTTCTATTCATCCATTTCTATATGACAATCTTAAAGCTTTCTTCTACTCAAAAGGTTTTAAAAATAAAATGTGAAATTGGGCAATCTTCAGTAACTTCCCTGAATCAACTTCTTTAAAAAACAATGGGGAGGATACTATTCATAAAGACTATTTATTATGGGAGTCGGGCAGTAGTGCAGCGGGTTAAGTGCAGGAGGCCCAAAGCGCAAGGACCCGTGTAAGGATCCCGGTTCAAGCCCTGGACTCCCCACCTGCAGGGGAGTCGCTTCACAAGCGATGAAGCAGGTCTGCAGGTCTCTATCTATCTCTCCCTCTCTGTCTTCCACTTCTCTCTCCATTTCTCTCTGTCCTATCCAATAACATCAATAATAACTACAACAATAAAACAACAAGGGCAACAAAAGGGAATAAATAAATATTTTTTAAAAACCTTAAAAGAGACTATTATTCAATACAGGAGCCACTAGCCACCTATGACTACGTTAAAACTACAATCATTTACAGTAAAATAAAATTCAAACGTTCAGTTCCTCAGTTTGTTAATGGAAAATATAAGAGCAAGGACAAGTAAGAAAAACTGTAACTGGCCATTTATTTTTACCTTGGAAAGCTAAAAGCATTTCCTTGGAAAGCTGGCTAGCAGCCAACAAAGCAAAATCAGAATTACAATGGTCAATAATTTAAGAAACCTTTTAAAGTACTTGGAAGTGTACAGGAGTACTAGAAAAAAATGTTAATGCATCTCTCAATTATCTTTTCTAATTGTCTTGAATAACCATAAATCATAAATTCAGTTATGAATTTTTCAATCTCACTAATATTTAAATGCCACTGACAAAAAAAGAAATTCCTTATGCTGTCTCTTCTAAGTGGTGATTACTAAGAAACCCTAGGAAACTAAATCCCAGATATTCTTAATTGAATAGCCCTAAAGTTCTATGAACACATTTTAGACATATATGGAACCACCAGGGTCAAATCAAAGCACAACAGAAAATGATCATTTATCTAAAAGTTAAATAAATAAATAAATAAGTAAAACCGAATTTAGCTGGGGCAACATAACGGTTATGCAAAAGACTTTCATGCCCCAAGCACCAAATGTCAGAGGTTCGTTCAATCCTCAGCACCACCATAATAAGCCAGAGCTGAGCAGTGCTCTGGTCTGCCTGCCTGCCTGCCTGTCATTCTCTCTCTTTTTCTTTCTTTCCTTCCTTCCTTCCTTCCTTCCTTCCTTCCTTCCTTCCTTCCTTCCTTCCCTTTCTGTACCTGTCTGTCTCTCTGTATCTCTCTCATTAAGATAAACTAAATGTTAAAAAAAAAAAAAAAAGAACTTATTTTCCAGGCAAATGCACTATCCTCCTTGTGCTGAAACCCTAGAAAAGTCTAGCAGGTTAAGAAACCTTCAAAAAGGGGGTCGGGCGGTGGCGCAGTGGTTTAAGCGCATGCGGCGCAAAGCGCAGGGACCGGCGTAAGGATCCGGGTTTGAGCCCCCGGCTCCCCACCTGCAGGGGGGTCGCTTCACAGGCGGTGAAGCAGGTCTGCAGGTGTCTTTCTCTCTCCTTCTCTATCTTCCCCTCCTCTCTCCATTTCTCTCTGTTCTATACAACAACGAATTGCGTCAACAAGGGCAATAATAATAACCACAACGAAGCTACAACAAGGGCAACAAAAAAAAGGGGGGGGGGAATGGCCTCCAGGAGCGGTGGATTCATGGTGCAGGCACCAAGCCCAGCAATAACCCTGAAGGAAGAAAAAAAAAAAAGAAAGAAACCTTCAAAAACTGGATCAAATGTCAAAGCGACATCTGAACAGTAAGCAAACAGTTAGTTAAGGCTCTGGATTAGAAGTGCCACTACTGAGCTGAATTTGCGTCCCAAGTTATGCATTAAAAAATTGGGACAACTGGAAAAAAAAAACAATTTGTGCAGTTCCACTTTCTGTTTCCCAGACTTGGCGCAGGGAAGGGAAGTTCCTGCACATAGCGGCGCTGAGCTCGCGGTTCCCGGGCTGCACCAGCCAGGCCGTGCTCGGCCGAGCCGAGCTGAGCCGCGGGGGCACCTCCTGCCACCTGAACCTCGCGCCACCCTACCTGCCACGGGGCCAAGCCAGGGGCAACCAGCCGGAAGGGTGCGCACCCCACCGCAATTTGTGGTCTGTCTCTTTCTGATTGGTGTTTGATGCAACTGGGGCGCAGATTCTCCAATTAAAACAAATCGCGGCGATTCCTTACCCCGCTGCCTTCTCCC
Source organism: Erinaceus europaeus (assembly GCF_950295315.1). Classification (NCBI taxonomy): domain Eukaryota; kingdom Metazoa; phylum Chordata; class Mammalia; order Eulipotyphla; family Erinaceidae; genus Erinaceus; species Erinaceus europaeus. The sequence continues at coordinate 65,957,852 of NC_080172.1, read as the reverse complement.
TCCACGAGGTGCGAAGCTCCAGGACTCGGTGGTCGGGGCTCGGCTCGGCTCCCCGGCCCAGCGCGCACCCGCCCAACCCCGCAGCCCACAGGCCGCCGCCCCAGCCGCACCCGCCCCCGATCAGCCGCGGCTCGGGGCTTGGGGGCTCGGCCAGGCTCTCCAGGCGGCCCGCACCTTCCGATCCGCCAGCTCCCACCCCCTGGGCCTTCTCGCGGGAGACCTGCGTCCCGCCGTCGTCCTGTCTCCTACCTCGTCCGGGCAGCCCTGCCGGCGCGGGAGGCAGCCTTCAGAGCCCGCGGCGGGGGCCGAGACCAGGAGGGGCCGCAGGCAGGCAGGCGGGCGGGCGGGCCGGCGCGCTCCCGACAGTCGCCCGGCCCGGCCCGGCCCCCGGACGCACGCGTCGACCTAGGGCACGCGCCCGCGCCGCCGCCGCGCGCAGACGGGGTGCTCCTTTACGGCAGTCGGGAAAGTGTCGTGAATCGCGCTGCCGCCGATCGGAGTCGCCCAGTCGCTGGGAGTCGGAGGTCTTAATTCTGGGGGTATGCGTTTTGGGGGCCGGGGAAAGGCTGCGGGGAACTCGCTTCGGGGGACGCCGCCGGGGCTCGGAGGAGGTGCTGGGGCGCAACTTGTCACGCGGAGCGGGGAGAGGGCTGCGGGCTCCGGGGTGGGGCACGGGAATGGAGCTGGAGCGGGACCTGCGCGAGGTGAAAGCTGCCTTCCTCCGGAGCTGGGGCCTCGCGCGGGTGGCCGGGACGCTGCCCTCCGGCCCGGGGTCCGGGGGCGCGGAGGCAGGCGGGGGGCTGCAGCGCGGGAGCCGCGATCCCGGCGGGGCGGACCGAGCACCGTGGGGCGCCGCCTGCCCGGAACCGACCCGGCAGGTCAGCTCCACACCTCCTCTCGGCCCCTCTGCACCCGGAGAGCCAACCCGGGGCGCCTTCCCGGGAGTGCGGTGCCGGCGTGCGGAGTCTGGGCCACTTTCCCGGTCAGCAACTTTTCTGGAAATTTCAGCGTGTGTGGACAGACTTCGAGATGGTGTCTCAGGGGTCTTTTCCAGCGGAGTTCTTGGAAAGTGGAAAGGCCGGGAGGTGGGGGCGCCAGCAGCACTGGGGGGTGAATGGGCGCTCACCATCGAGCCGAGCCGTGGACTTCTCCAGTTCGGGGCTGGGTATTTCTGTGTGTCATTTCTGCCCTTTGGAGCCATTGGTATTCAACGTAATCTTTGTCGAAGTCTGCTAAGAGCTGACGGTGGATCCTTAGCTCTCTCTACTAGGCCAATTCTTAGTGGGCTTTCAGCAGATGCTGGTGCACAGAATCAAGATTCACTTCCTGCTCCATGCCCAACTGAACTGTGCTGAGAGCATTTAGAACATTACCACAGAGTCATTGGTGTTCGATTGCAATTTCAGAGACGTTAAGTTGTAAGAATGCTTTGGTGTATGATCTGTGCTGAGAGAAAAATAGTTAAAGATCCTTGAGTGTCAGTTAGGAAATAAGTGTGTGGGAGGGGGGAAATAAGTAGCCCACTTGGATAGTGTGCTGCTTTGCCATGTACACGACCTAGGTTCAAGCCTGGCCCCCACTGCTTTGAAGGAAACCTTGGTACTGTGGTCTCTCTTCCTCTTTTAATTCATAAGGTAGAGACAGAGAAAGTGAGAGGGAAGCAGGACATAGAGAGGCAGAGAGAGATCTACAGCACTGCTTCAACACTTGTGAAGCCCCCCCATTAGTGGGGACTGGGGGCTTGAACCCCAGGTCCTTGTGCACTGTAAAGTATACTCAACCAGGTGTGCCTCCCAGCCAGGTGCTATAGTCTCATTTCACTGTTTATAGCTAATAAAGAAATTAGATAAACATACCTCTTGTGTTAACCTGCTCAGGCAGTTATCTTTACTTGCTGTGCAGTTAATAGAGTTCTGCTGATAATTTACAACTGTGATTTTCACAAATTCTAACTGTCCCACACCCAATCCTTAAAATTTTCTAAATCTTGAAAGTCAGGCGGTAGTGCAGCGGGTTAAGTGCAGATGGCACGAAGCACAAGCACCTGGGGAAAGATCCTGGTGCGAGCCCCGGCTCTCCACCTGCAGGGGTGGGGGTCGCTTCACAGGCGGTGAAGCAGGTCTGCAGGTGTCTTTCTCTCCTCCTCTCTGTCTTCCCCTCCTCTCTCCATTTCTCTCTGTCCTATCCAACAACAACAATAATAACTACAACAACAATTAAAAAAAAACAATATGGGCAACAAAAGAGAAATAAATATTTTTTAAAATTCTCTGAATCTTTTAAAACCTCAGTTACATTTTACTGCATTGTCAGTTTGTTTTCCAGACAGCAGTGAGTTACTTTTTAAGCTGGCTAAATGTACTAGTGTTCTTTCAGGGAGCTTTTTAAATTTATGTTTTTGATAATTTAGTCTTTAAAGATTTGTTTTTACAAGAGAGTGAGACCAGAACACTGTTCATTCACTTTTGGTCTATGTGGCGCTGGGAATCAAACAAAGCCTAGGACCTCACATGTAATTTTTCAAGGACTGAAAAAAATTATCTATAAAAGGACATATTTTCTCTGCTGAGGGAAGTTGTTTGTGTTTGTTTTGAATGCAAAATTTCAACTTCAGTAAAACAGTAATTTTAAATTCTCTTACACAGTACTGGTTTTGATTCCAAGTCTGCTGAAAAGGCTTTTGTTTTTGCTAACTTGCTCCATGTATCACTTGTTAAATAATGGTGAATGTAATTCGGTGCTCATACTACTAGCATTCTTTCTTCTTTTTTTTTTTTTTTTTATTTGTTAATGTCAGTCATCGGAATTCAGTCATCGGAATTTTCCTTTAGTAACAACGTAAAGGTAACAAATAGCTATGTAGTCATCACTTCCTGTAAGAGAAGTGTAAACATACTGCTGAATCAAAATAGCTCAAGCTCAGCACTGGTGGACAAGGGAGAACGAGAATTCTGGAATTTCACACTACAGGTTGTGTGTTGTGTAAGTTTACCTTTTGCTCTGAACACTTGGACAGTTCTTGTTTAGTGTGATGCCTATCCTGGCTTTTCCAAGCGTGAATGCAGAAATAGTGTAAGTAGCCTGTCATTACCGTCTGCTGCTCTAGTATAGATATCCTACACCACCTATATATAGGTCCACAGGTTAAGTGTAGATTTAGTAAAGGTGTTATGAAGTATTTCTGTTTTTTTTTTTTAAACTTTCCACATAAATGTTCCTGCCTGCACAGAGATAACTATTTGTTAGACCATATGTCACCTCCTCTGGACTCCTACAACAGCTTGTTCACCGCCTGTTATATCTTAGCTGTTTTATAATTTAGCAATGAGAATGTCTGCCCCCCACACACACACACATGCACCCCTTTAGAGCACTTTAAGGTAGGATAGGATAGTTCAGTTTTTTTCTGTGTGTGTGTGTGTGTGTGTGTGTGTTTCAGTGTCTGGAAGAGCTACTTACTAATTAAATAGTAGATGGATCATATTTGTTCATCATTCCAAATGTAAGAACTAAGGGCCTTAGTGGAAGCTATGGTATAAGATAACTGGGAAAAGAATGTTAAGACACGAGTGTCCCTTGTGCTTATGAATCTTAGAGACCGATATTGGAGAAAAGCCAAGCAAACAAAATGTTCAAAATGTAGTATGAAGAGAGCGGCACACTAGAGCCAGGTTCTGTCAAAGGAGGGAAAAGCCTAATGTAGCAAGAGGACTGAGATCAATATTTTAAACTGAACTGCAGGTGCTGAGAATTTTTTTTATAGTTGAAATACTTTACCACTATGACTTACAGAAATAGTCTTAGTTAACTACCACAAAACTATGGTTTTCCTTTTAAGTTTATTGGTGGCTTTCCACAACATCTGAATATAGTCTTATGTTTTTGGCATTGTAAGTCTCTTTGACTTACCAATCTCCATTTAGTTGAGTCCTCCATCTGGTTTACTATTATTTATTCAGCTGTAGTTATTGAATGAAACAATTCATAGACTTCAACCATATTTTATCAAAAAAGTGCATCTCCAACTATTTTCTGGCTCAGCACTTTGTTTTCTGGGTAGAGCCCTTCACAGTGTGTATTGTTATTTGTGTGCTTATCTGGCTTTATTTTTTCCATTGCAAATGGGAGCTGAAGATGTGTCAGTCTTGTTTTTTACTGTATTTAGATATTAACTGAGTGCTTTTAGAACTTGGAATCTACTTGCTCATATGAGCTATAGTAATATTTTTCATTTCTTACATTTTTTTTAAAAAAGTTCCGTATTGTGTGACAATATAAAGACATTTCCCCCTCACTCTTGAGCATAGACAAAGAAAGCTTCAAGTGACTAAAATATTTTTGTTACTTTTGTACCTCCTATGTACCTACCACATCTTTATTCCTTTCTCTTCCTATAGTTTACTCTTTCCTGTTCCCTGGAGATAATACTGGCTTTTCATTTGCTGAAATTCAGAAACAGCTATTTTTTGTTGGTTGGTTGGCTGGCTTCTGAAATCATTTTCATGGAAGTAGGCTCTGGGTTTCAGGTATGATGGGAAAAAGGTAGAGTGGGATTGGCCTATTAAAGTAACAGTGGCCTTTTTCTTTCTTCCTCTCCTCCCCAGTTCTTTTTTTATTAGTGATTTATTATCAGTTTATAAAATTATAAGATAATAGGAGTATAATTCCACACCTTTCGCCCCACTAAAGTTCTTATCCCCATTCCTTCATTGGAAACTGCAGTAATTCTCCCAAGATCACAGATATGGGTTGACTTTTACATATATATTCTTTATTGGTCCTGCCTTTTCTTCCTTCCTAAGTCACACCTACGTCTCTTACTACTTCTGAGTGGCCTTCCTTTTTTTTCTTTTTTCTTTCAGGATATTGATGGGATTGGGGTTTAGAGCCTTCTAGTAATCTTTTCCTAACAACTCTCCTTCTTTGGGAGTATGGACCAAAATTCCTGTTTTGGGAAATTATAACTTCTGTGATTGCATCTCCACTGGACATGGATGTGAGCAGATCGCTCCATACCCCTAGCCAGTTTCTATCTTTCCCTGGTATTGTAGTGCTCTGGAGAAGTAAAGTTCTGGGACACATTGGTGAGTTCGTCTCCCCAGGGAGTTCAGGATGGAATCATAGTAGCATCTGCAACTTGGTGTCTGAAAAGCAGTAGGATGTAAAGCAGGAAAAATTGTTTAACACGACCCAAAAAGTAGGAGTACAGCAGATGAGAATACAGGTTTTAGAGTAGAAAGAACTTAAGTCTATTTTAGGTCTGTCCCTAGGGGGCCTATGACTTTACTAATTTTTGCTTGAGCTTGATAGCTAACGTGGAGGTGGACTAAGAATACTGTCTGAAAATGTAGTCAGAGTTGAGAATAGGACTAGAAAGCTAGATTAGGGCAGAAAGTAGCTCCCAAATTTAAAGAAAATGTATAATTACAATTAGCTGTTTACCATGCCGATCTGACCCAGGGCCCATATATATTCGTAGCACAGGAGCTTGTGTAACTTCTGAATCCCCATCAGTCTGAGCTCACAGTCCACAGTCACATCTGGGAACATCCGAGACTGCACTCATTTCAGGACCAGTCTTCCTCATGTGGCAGAGTCGGCTGAACCAGCCTCCCTTCAGAGAATGGAACAATCCTTGCCATTGTTAGTGTATAGTGAGGGGAAGTTCCTGGAGGCCCACAGAAGGGTTTATGATAATGTTCCTGTTGTAAGTGGCCAGTGAGAGAGGGAACTATTAGAGGTATAAGCACATCATATCCAGGGGAAATCCAAGGTTCTCTGACTAGAGCCCAAGGTGATGGGGTGGCCTAGTAATGACCAAAAAGGCTATCACAAGTGAGCCAAGTCTCTTGCCCTTTTCCAGTTTTTGTAGACCCTTCTTTATCTGAGGAGCTTAGTTGTTTTAAGTGATGAGTGTCATTTATTGTATCCAAAGTAGCCTCTTTTTTACATGCATATATTGAAGGCATAGTAGCTATCTGTGTGTCCCAGGTTCTATCTGAATTCATACTTGGAGTCTCATTGCTGATAGCATCATGGAGATAATGTGGCCTAAGCAATATTGCTAAAAATAATCTTTAGAAACTCATTGGCCTTTTTTCATGTATGAATGACATAATGACTAGCTCTAGAGAGTTATGTCCAAATTGTATATTTTCCTAAAGGAGAAAGAGGAGGTGGAAAAAAAAAATTAGGTCAGAAGAGGAAAACACTAAGAAGTAAAGTATCAGTGTATGTCTAGTACTGCCAAATGCTCAAACTTAAAACCGTTTGGATCAGTTGACTGTAGCTGTCAGTGCCAAAAGCAGGTCAGCACCTTCAACATCACCTTTTTTCCCCTTGCAAAATAGGGGGATGGATTACTATAATGATAAAATATAAATTGAACTACAAATTGACTAAATCTTTAATGCTCATTTTAAAAGGCCATTCCATAGGAGCGAATGTAATATAGCTCAACAAAGATGAAAATATATCATTCAGTTATACAGTAGAAAATTTAGCTACCATAATTTTTTAATCTAAAGTGATTTTGTCATAAGCTTAACATACAATCATTGTTTTACAACAATTTTAATCGATTGCTTTGTGATATAGTTGTATGTGGAAGAATTATTTGAAGTTGAAGGAAATTAGCTTTGATTTGTCTCCTTAGTTTGACAGTTATTTCAGTCATTTTTGCAGAGCACTTTAGGTAAATTGAGGCATAGCTCTTGAGTTTTTTGAAATTTTGTTTAAGGAAGTTAATGACTATAATGAGTTTTATAAACAAGTATTTAGACACATGATTTACTCAAATATATTTATTAAACACATGATTTATCGAAATATATGTATTTATGACACTTGAGATTATTAGTGACAGTGATATTTTTGAATATATATGGGAATTGACAGAAGAAATCCTGGGTGTGTTTTGATAGCAAATCTATTATTGAGCTTTTCTAGTCTCCATATCACATAATGTATTCCCATAGAGCAGCATTTCTCCATGTCATGGTGTATTCTGGATAGTTTTCTTCCAGAAGATCAAAATATAGGACTCTTGGTTCAGTGCCATTACCCTTTTAGTTCTAAGATTCTTTTTTTAATCCTCTTATGGTTTCTCTTCCTCTTACCATGAGTTTCCACAGGGTTCTTTATCCTTTTTTTTCCTTGCTTAATCCCCCCCCCCAAGAATTTTTCTACCTTCTAATTTCTTACTAGACTTTGGCTTCTAAATTGTAGCCTGAAACGTTCATCTTTTGCCAAAGCTTCAGTCATCTGACTGTATAAAATACTTCTATTTACAAGTTGCTTCTATGCTTTCCCTTCCCTCATCTTCAGATTCCCTCCACCAGAAACCAAAGTTTAGAAGGGAGGGGGAGAGCAAGAGAGAAACTTGCAGCATTGCGTCACTACTTGTGAAGCTTCCCTCCCCTGAAAGTGGGGACTAGGGGCTTGAATCTGGGTCCATGTGTGTTATAATGTGATGCTCAACCAAGTGCACCACCACCACCCAGCCCCACTCAGAATCCCTTATAAATAATCTGCTTATGTCAATACTTTTTTCCTAAATTACCTGAGCTGTCACTTTGCTAATAAATATGTATTATTCTTGTAAAGGTTTTTGTTTTTTGATAAGATTGAAGTTGAGAGGGAAGGGATATAGAGAGGGAGACAGAGTGACACCTGCAGTACATGCTTCACTACTTGTGAAGCTTCCCCACTACAGATGGGAAGCAAGGGCTCAAATCCAGTGTCCTGTCCATTGTAACATGTGCACTTAGCCAGATGTGCCACCACCCAGCCTCTTATGGACCTAATTTTATCCTCACCCAGAATGCTGTCTATATCCCTTTCCACTAGTGAGTTTTATCTTTTAATAGAGCTTACACAGAAAGCATGTTTGTTTGAATACCACTTTCCAGCTGTGTGAGCTATAATAAATTAATTAGCTTCTCTCCCTATCTTCAGGGGAAAAGCTTTGCAAGCAGTAAAGCAGTGTTGCAGTAGTCTCTCTTTCTCTGTTTTTCCACCTTCCACTCAATTTCTCTATCTTTAGCCAATAAATAAAATCTTGAAAAATAAATTAACCTCTCTATGCTTTAGTTTCCTTTTCCATAGAAATGGGAATAATTTGATATCTCATACATTCTAGGCTTGTTATACAGACTAAATGAGTTGCCCTATGAAATGTGCTTCAGGTGTTAAGTATATAGTAAGTGCTCAATAAGTATAGCTATTATGTAAAATACATAGCATTAAATAAAAATCCCATTTAAGATCCCCTTTACTGAAGCTGTTTCTGATATTAATTCCAATTTGCTAGCTATCATTGGGTATGAGTATGCCTTTGTAACTCAGTTTCTGTTAGGTTGTCAGAAAAGTCATGACACATTTCTGCATAGGAAAAAATATGTCACTTTTCCTACAACCTAATGTTCATTTCTAAGATTTGTTCTGTTATACTGAAAGTGGTGGGAGGTAGAAAAAAGCAGCATTCACTTTGAAGTCATATAAGCGATAAGAGTTACAGGAAGATACTGCTTTTAAAATCCCTTTAATATGTTTCACTTAAAGGTAAGGATACATGACTTCTTGTGGCTCAGAACCATCAATGGGCATCAGATCTAAAAGCATACCTCCTGTTGTTTGATTTCTGTTTAATATGTACTATCCTAATAACTACTTTAATGTTTCTTAATATGCTGTAGCTAAGCAACATATCATATATTAATTTTGGTCTGTGTACCAATACTGATAATGACTAATAAATTGACAGATGTTTTTTCTTCCCCAGGTAAAAACCAGCCACATAAAGCTATAAAATAAGACAAATAATTCTCTTCATATAAAAGATAGCCAAGATCCATGAGTGGGCATCGATCAGCAAGGAAACGATGTGGAGATACTCATCAGGAATCCCCTGTGGGCTACGGGCATATGAGTACTCCAGGGTGTGTATTAAATAAATTATTTCAGCTACCTACACCACCATTGTCAAGACACCAATTAAAGCGGCTAGAAGAACACAGATATCAGAGTGCTGGACGGTCCCTGCTTGAGCCTTTAATGCAAGGGTATTGGGAATGGCTAGTTGCAAGAGTTCCCTCTTGGATTGCCCCAAATCTCATCACCATCATTGGATTGTCAATAAACATCTGTACAACTGTTTTATTAGTCTTCTACTGCCCTACAGCTACAGAGCAGGTAAGAGAAATTTTCTTGAAACAGAAATGAGCACGTGTTATATACTAGAAACCACTATAATTGGAACCTAGGGTGATTTTTAGCTAAAGATATAGCAGCTATGATTCAACAATAAATCAGCTAAAAGCAATCTGATGGTTATTTGCCAATTGTTTAGAAATATTTTATCATGGGCCAGCTCAAGGCTTCCATGGTAGAGCACACACATTACCATACACAAGGACCCAGATTCAAGCCCCAAATCCTTACTCGGGGGGTGGGGATGGGAGGGCAGCTTCACAAGTGATGGAGCAGTGCTGGAGGTGTCTCTGCATGCGTGTGTGTGTGTGTGTGTGTGTGTGTGTATCTCTATCTCTTCCTCCCCCCCTTTTCCCTCTCCTACTTTCTCCCTTTCTCCGCATTTCCATTTTTCTCTCTCTGTCTCTCATTCCCTTAAAGAAGAAAAAAAAAAGTCCTGGGTTGGGGTGGGGAGGGGAAAAGAACACTGGGAAGATCTGAGTCATACAGACATCAAATTGAGCAATAACCCTGGTCATAAAATAATAAGTCATACTATATATATAGTTAATAAAGCTTTTAATTCAAGCTAATTTATGCACTTATGAGAAACCAGAACTAAAGGGTGAACTTTGGTTGTACTTGGTAAGGGCAAGCAGAGATAGATATGTAAATGTTCCTTTTAAAATCAGTGATTTTTCACTTCTTTACAAAAGTCTTTTATCATATTTTTCAAAAGTGGCTGAATAAAATTTCAGCAAAGATTAAAATGATCAGAGAGTGGCCCAGGAGGGAGTGCAGTTCTGGAGTATAGGATTTATAAGTCTGAGGTCCTGTCCTGAGTTCAGTCTCTGATACCGAATGTTCCAGAATGATACTCTCATTCATCACTTTCTCTTGTTTATAACTTAATTTTTTCTTTTAAAATAAAAGTCTCTGGTAATGAAATGGCATGGCAGTGTTAGATCGATCTTCTCAAAAATGTTTTTCTTTCCATTTCAAGGAGAATTAAATTCACAAGTGTCTCCTTTTAATTTCCATTGTTTTAAAGATTGATAAAATTGCTTATTTAGAGTATCAGTAAAAAGTAGCTGGTGGACCAGGAAGATAGCTCAGCATTAGAGCATGCCTGAAGCCCCCAGGTTCAATTCCCAGTACTGCCATATGCCAGAGTTGAGGAACGTTCTGGGGTCTCACTTGCTCAGAAGAATAAAAATCTTTTTTTCCAAGAAGCTGTAAAAATGTTTTTTATTTCATTAGTCAAATAGATCAAGTATATAGCCTATTCATCCCCACAGTTGCCCTTCCCTTTACTTATTGTATTTAGTACATTATGTTTAGACTCAAAACTTTATAATTCTTTTGGGTCTTATTCAAGTAGCTGAGCATTAAATATCATGTCTGTAGTCATTGCCGGGCTAACGTGAGGGCTTTTCTTCCTGGGCATGTGCTCTCTGGGTTGGAGAGAGTTCGACCGGAGCCAACCTGGGCTGCTGCTTAACTCAGTGACTCTAGAGAGGAACCAGGAACTCATGGCAGAACAGGAACACAATGCATCTTTACTGATCAGAGACAATGCCTTTATATATATTTTTAACTGGAAGTGGCAAGTCAGAAAAGGAAATGGCTAGGAAAGGAGGGTGGAGAAGAGGAAAGAGCAGGAAGGTAGAAAGCTTCCCTAGCAACTGTTGTGAAGGTTTTAACCAGCAGGATTAGTTAATACCTTGCAGGCAGGGCAGGTCTCAGACAAAACAATGATTATGTAAATAGACCATAGTATAAGCCATGGAGCAGAGCAGGGGGGCTCGCCGACATCTCCCCCTTTCTTTTTATCTAATGGCCATAGTATCAGGAAAGCGGTGTGCTTTGTGAGGCAAGGAGTCTGACAGGATGAGGCTCACCTTTGGGGTTACTACTGTCCCTCCTTGCTCAACCTCTCGGTAGAGAGAGAGACTAACAGGATTGACACGCTCCTCAAGTTCAAGCCCTGCCAAGTTCAACCACATCCCCACAATTTCCCGACATCTCCCTCTTTCTAAATGGCCATATGTAAATGGGTCAATGTCTGTAAAGACTCCATTTCTGTCAGAGGAATAGCAGTATAGGGGTGAACAGAAACCTGTATCGTGCAGGCGTTTTTATAAGAACTGGAATAAGATGGAGCGATAAGTAAGAGTAGCAAGGGATAGCGTGAGACTTAAGAGAGACCTGGTAGGCCGAGAGGGGCTGCCTGATAGGCTTAAAGGGGTGGGGCCTAACGGCAAAGGGGCGTTTCCTGACTCTGGAGGCAGGGCCTATCAGGCGAAGGGGTGTTTTCTGCCTCTGGGGGTAGGGCCTATCAGGCAAGGGGTGTGGCCTGCCAAGCGGAGTGGCTTGTGGCCTACCAGGCAAAGGGACTATTCGGCGGCGCTGTGAGTCCTAGGACAGCTGGCTGCAAAGTCCATGGACTGCTGCAGTCAGTCTTTGAGAAGCCCAGCAGCGTAAAAGGAGTGTCCAAGAGGTGTACCAGCAAGTCCCTTAGAAGCATCAGTCCAATGCCAACGACCAGGGGAAGAAATGCTAGGGGATGAAACTCTGCATGTCTATCTCGGTGGGGAAGGACAACCACTGAAACTTTGCTTTTCTGTAGAGAGTGAGCTGGAACCGCCAAAAGGTGACAGGCGAGACAGAAGCAGGAAGGGCAGACAGAGATGGGCAAGAGAAAGGCAATAAGAAAGTTCTGTCCTTAGAATCTGAATCGGGTTCTTCAGATCGTGTCAGGTCACATCATTGACTTCAAGGGGGCACTTTAGTAGTGCCATTTTGTGGGTGATGTCAGAGGACGGGGTTCAAATGGATTTCCAGGCATTCCTTTATGAAAATCCTGTTGAAAACTCCTTCATTTAACTCTGCCTGATAAGAATATAGCTTCAGAGTTATACTTTTAACCTTAAAGTTAAATGTTTACCAAACTTGAAACACACAAATAAACATGTAGTCTTTAACACACAGGAGGAGAAAACCTTTTGTTACGAAGACATATCATGTCAAACACAGATTTAGATCTGTACTGTCTTTTTTGAACCATTTTTACTCATAGTTTTGTTTTTTTTTTTTTTTACCAGAGCACTGCTCAGTTCTGGCTTATGGTGGTGCAGGGGATTGAACCTGGGACTTTGGAGCCTCAGGCATGAGAGTTTCTTTGTGTAACCAATATGCTATCTTCTTCGCCCATGCTCATACAGTTTTCAAGACTAAACGTTTCACATTTATACCAAGATGTAAAAAAAAAGTTTTAGGATTGTTTCTGGATGTCTCCAGAAATCATGGCTGTGTCCAGCATTTTTTTTTATATAAAGTTAGTTAAGTTTCAGAGTACTCAGAGAAAAATGGGTCGTACAAAAATTCATTCAACTCACAAAACACAACTGAAAGCAGAGGGGGCAGACAGCAAGCTTAAGATATTCAGAGAGAGCGAGGAGAAGGGAGAAAGAAGCGGTAGGGAGGTTTTGTTTTTGGGCTCTGTGTACCAGATATTTTTAGATCCTGATGTGTCCCATTATGAGTCCCTGAGGGCATCCTACTTCAAAAAGGGCCTCAAAATCCCAGTTAGGCTGGTTCTGACTGTTCCTGCGGGATTGGTGCAGGCACCCGTTCCGAAAAATGGCTTCCGATAGAAGAAAGAATCGAATCAGGAGGGTAGAACTAACCATGTGTCTTCAGTCTTGGGGACTGCCAAGGAGAAGGCTCTGCAAGTTAGAGTCGCCCTTCTCCGTGGGATACATGGGAGAGGGAGTTGACGAAGTCCCAGGGGAAATCTCCGAGCATCTCCCAAACTCTATGATCACAGTCAAAAGGAACCAAGGTGTGGCCCAGAGCAAAATATCCCAGAGATAGAAAACCTGTCTCATGAAAAAAGAGTAGAGGATTTGGGAAACCTCTTCCTAAGGAGGAAGGTCACCCATGGCAGAGGGGTCTCAGAAAAATAAGAAGAGGGAGAAAATGAATCACAGTGCCTTTGTAAAACACAAGGCTGCAGAGAGCCAAGGCCGTATACTTATCTGGGGCACCTTCGTACGTCTGCCACTTGTGTGTGAAGCTGGCGGGTAGGTCCCTGTTCAGGTGCCCAGATGCTGGGCTAGTGTGAGGGTGTTTCTTCCCGGGCACATGCTCTCTGGTTTGGAGAGAACACAACCAGAGCCAACCTGGGCTGCTGCTTACTCAGCGACTCTAGAGAGGAACCAGGAACTTGTGGCGGAGCAGGAATGCAATGCATCTTTATTGATCAGAGACAACGCCTTTATATATATTTTTAACTGGAAGTGGCAAGTCGGAAAAGGAAATGGCTAGGAAAGTGGGGTGGAGAAGAGGAAAGAGCAGGAAGGTAGAAAGTTTACTTAGCAACTGTTGTGAAGGCTTTAACCAGCAGGATTAATTAATACCTGCAGGGGGTCGCTTCCCAAGTGGTGAAGCAGGTCTGCCAGTGTCTATCCATCTCTCCCTCCTCTGTCTTCCCCTCCTCTCTCGATTATCTCTGCCATATCTAACAACAACAACAACAACAGCTATAACAACAACAAAGGCAACAATAAGGGAAAAATAGCCTTAAGGAGCAGTGGATTCCTAGTGCAGGCACTGAGCCCCAGTGATAACCCTGGAGGCAAAAAAAAAAATCTAATTTTTAATCCTATGAAGTTCCTATGTTTTTGTTCCTTAAAACAGTAACACCCAATAGAAATGTTTGTGGTGATGCTTTTCTATTTTTATGTGGTCCAGTATGGTAGCCATAGTCACATTAAAGCCAAATATGGGCTTATCTGTTGCCTAATGCCACAGAAAGCCAGATGTTGTTACACCAGCTTTCGTAAGAAGGAAAAGATTCTCTATTGCAGTCCAGAGTGCAGTGGAGGTACACACAACACTCAGATCTGTTTCTGCCTCGGTAGGACAAGGGTTTAGAAACTTCAGGAGGTGGGTTTTGGGAAAGATAGAATAGGACTTCATGACCCTCAGATGATCCAGCTTCATGAAGTGTTTCTGTTATTTCCTCCTAAAAGAAAACCTACAACAGGTTTTATATTCTTATCATTGTTTTTGAAAGTAAAAGACAAGACAGAATGGGCTGTGGGTGATAGTTTCAGCTCTTCAGCTCTTTGTTCTTTGCAAGTTTGGTTTTTACATATTAGCTACTTCTTACAAAAACAGTTTGTGTAAACAGAATGCTGAGAGTTATCTTTTACCTAATTGGTCATTGATCTCAAGTTACCTCACCCCTGTAAGGTCAAGTTGGGTAGCTTTTTTGCTTTTAGGGTCACAATTTCAACATCTGCCTGTTGTGCAGTTGAAATGTATTGGCTTCAACTGAGCAATTGATTTTTATATTTTTACTTAATTTTAATGGATTTTAGCCAAACTAGATATATGACTAATGTCTGCCGTATAGACTAGAAATTTAGTGGAGTCCCTTTCAGAGCAAGAAGCAGTAAGTCCAAAGTCTAGAGCATGGGATTCTTAATCACACGGGAATAGTCACTCAGTCCAGTGTGCTTGAATGTCAAGTATGCTTTCATAATCACAGTTATTGCTTTCAAGGTTTGTAGCTCTGGCATAAGGACATAGATAATGTAATTCTTTTATACCTGAATCTCCTAAAATATGAGACTCTTAAGAAAGAATCTTATCTTTAATAATTGAGAACTGAATAGATCTTTACCAGAGAAAGCCTTCTTTGAAATACGGAATATTCTGAACATCATTTATAGTTCTGAGTACTTTTAATTTGTAACTCTGAGCACTTAATACTCACAAATTAACTTGATAACTAGTGTATGAGAAAATATTCTTATAATTATTATGTTTTATAATCTGTTTTGATTATGTTTTATTTATAAAATAGTAAATATGATACCAAACATTCTTATACATCTTTTAAAAAAATATCTTACTAATTTATTTTGGATAGAGACAGAGAAGTTGAGGGGGGAAGATATAGATGGAGAGCAAGATACCTGCAGCACATCTTCACCACTCATGAAGCTCCCCCCTTTGGGTGAGGACCAGGGGTTTGAACCTGGGTCATTGCGCACTAGATGTGCATTTAATGGGGTGTACCACTGTTGGTCCCTCTTACACATTTTAAAATATTTTTTTAAATACTCCCTTTTGTTGCCCTTGTTTTATTGTTGTAGTTATTATTATTGTTAACTGATGTCGTCGTTGTTAGATAGGACAGAGAGAAATGGAGAGAGGATGGGAAGACAGAGAGGGCGAGAGAAGATACACACCTGCAGACCTGCTTCACCACTTGTGAAACAACTCCCCTGCAAGTGGGGAGCTGGGGGCTGGAACTGGGATCCTTACACAGGTCCTTGTACTTTGCGCCACATGCACAACCCACTGCGCTACTGCCCAACTCCCTTTTTAAAAATATTTTTATTTCTTTACTGTTAGATAGAGACAGAGAGAAATTTAGAGGGGGAGTGGGAGCCCTCCTTCACCACCCACAAAGCCCTGCTTCACCACTCAGGAAGCTTTCACCCTGCAGGTGGGAACCAGGAGCTTGAACCTGCATTGTTGTATATTGTATGTGCACTTAATCAAGTACGCCACCGCCTGGCCCCTTTTATACATCTTTTAAGGGAGCAGACTTTTTTTTAAAAAAACATATGATTCAGCATTACTGGTTTAATTTCTGTCCAAGAAAAGAGAAACTATTCTTTAAAAATAAAACCATGAGTACTGAAAAGTAACATTGTATCAGTAACTGTATGCTAGATCATCACTATCCCCTTGTTCCATGGAACATTGGAAATGTATGTTTAGAAATAAGTTACATGCTCAGATTAATTTGGAGGATGACAACATAGCATCTCCCTCTTGAATATTCACAATATGTGCTATCCACTTAAGGGCAAAAGATGTTCCATAGTTGAGAAATATGTTTAATATTGTCTAATCTGGTGCTTCTCAAGTGAGTTTGATAGGATTTGTTTTCCTTTGTAATAATTATAATCTTGACAGGTACAGTTTGAGAAAAATTACCATAAATTATTCATTAGTTGAGTCTTAGAACCTAAATATTAAGAGAGATCTTATAGAAAATAGCTAGTTTTTATCTCTCATGGTATCCCTGTGATTCTTTCTTTTTTTTTTTTTTCCTCCTCCAGGGTTATTGCTGGGCTCGGTGCCTGCACCATGAATCCACCGCTCCTGGAGGCCATTTTTTTCCCCCTTTTGTTGCCCTTGTTGTAGCTTCGTTGTGGTTATTATTATTGCCCTTGTTGACACAATTCGTTGTTGGATAGGACAGAGAGAAATGGAGAGGAGGGGAAGACAGAGAAGGGGAGAGAAAGATAGACACCTGCAGACCTGCTTCACCGCCTGTGAAGCGACTCCTGCAGGTGGGGAGCCGGGGGCTCCAACCGGGATCCTTACGCCGGTCCCTGCGCTTTGCGCCACATGCGCTTAACCCACTGCGCCACCGCCCGACACCCCCCCCCCCCCCCCGTGATTATTTCTGCAGGGTAGTTACAGAACATCTGTGTGAGCACTTCTACAAAACAAGCATTTGATTTTTGCAGTACTGATTGCTTTAAAAAGTTTTCCACTATTATAGTACTTAGATCTTCTCTTCCATGGCTTCTAACCAGTAATATTTCTCTGGATGAAGATAATGCATCTGCAGGTAAAAAATATACTGGCCAAATAGTAATCAAAAATATACTGGCCAAATAGTAATATACTGGCCAAAAATATACTGGCCAAATAGTAATAGTAATGTCAATATTGTTGTCATATTTTATTTTGCAGGCACCTCTGTGGGCATATATTGCTTGTGCATGTGGCCTTTTCATTTACCAGTCTTTGGATGCTATTGATGGCAAACAGGCAAGAAGAACCAACAGTAGTTCTCCTTTGGGAGAACTTTTTGATCATGGCTGTGATTCACTGTCAACAGGTATTTACTTTTTAATGTTAATAATTAGAAGCAATAGATGGATACACAGTGGTTTTAGTAAATTAAAGTTCTTTGGCATTATACTAGTGATCAGAATAAGTGACTTTGTATTAAGTTTCAGTATTTTCATAATATTATACATCTTGTTATTTATTTATTATTAGGAAATTTACAAGTTATTCTCAGGGTCCTGGAAGTGATACATCTGGTGGAGTGCATATATACAGTGCATAATGACCTGGGTAGGGCGGAAGCTTCATGAGTGGTGAAGCAGTGCTGCAATTGCCTTTTTTCTCTCTATCCCCTTGCCCTCTCAATTTCTCTCTGTCTCTATCTAAAATAAATAAATAAAATTTTAAAAAGAAATTAGTCTCTACAAGTTCTTTTATGATTAGTGCTTTGGTACCTAGCATTAAAAAAAAAATCTTAGGGCATAGGGGGTCCAGGAGATGCTCACTCAATGGGTAAAAAATACATGCTTTACCTTACATAAAGCCCTGGATTTGATCTTCAGCAGTACATGGAAGCATCAGATAGCTCTATGAATGGTGAAGCACTGCTTTGACACTTAACTGTCTCTCTTTACCTTCTTCCCCTCTCTCTCCCTTCTCTTCCTTCTCCCTTTACTTCCTTTCCTATTTCCCCTTCCCAGAAAAAATAAAAATTGGACGAGGCATGAGACTCAACAGTACCATACATGTGTATGGTCCTGGGTTCATTCCTCAGTATAAATAAGAATAAATAAATAAATAATCCCTATGCATAATTGTCATCATCTAAAATATCTTAGGGCTGAGGAGGCAGCTTAGCATGCTAGAGCATGGAGCCTGTATGCCTGAGTTCTAGGAATTGATCCATGACAGTCATATGCCAAGACTGATGCTGTAATGTCTCTCTCTCATAAAAATAAATATTTAAGGAACCTCCTAAATTACAGGCATAATGGTGGGGGGCTGGGAAATATGTGGGTTTTATATTTAAATGGATAATATGTACAGATTTAGAATCATGTTGTAGACTTAGTGTAACTGTGACAATGGGTTTAGATTAAAAGACTAGAAAGAGTACTAAAGTGCTAACAACAGATGAATTACCACAGCTAGATTATAAGTTCTATGCCTTTGTTTTCCTTTTAAAATAATATTTTAGCATATTTCTTCAGGGAAGAAATAATTTAGAAACTATATGACAATTTCCTACTAGTATGCCTAACAAGAACTTCTCTCTGTCCCCTATACTTATTTTCATGAGGTCTTTCAGTTAGTTTCTGTTCTTATGGCACAGCATTTACAATATAAGAACACACAAAAGCCCCTAATAGTTTGCCCCCTAAAGTTAGATTGCAGATGTAGGTAACATACTCAAGCATATTTCAGTGTGTCCTGACACCATCCTGCTTAATAGAGGAAGGTCAGCTGAGTGCTTAAAACTTTTAAGACTCGGGAGTCGGCGGTAGCGCAGCGGGTTAGGCGCAGGTGGCGCAAAGCACGAGGACCAGCATGAGGATCCGGGTTCGAGCCCCCTTCTCCCCACCTGCAGGGGAGTCTCATCACAGGTGATGAAGCAGGTCTGCAGGTGTCTATCTTTCTTTCCTCTTCTCTGTCTTCCCCATCTCTCTCCATTTCTCTCTGTCCTATCCAACAATAACATCAAAAACAACAATAACTACAACAATAAACAAGGGCAACAAAAGGGAATAAATATATATAAAAAAAACTTTTAAGACTCAAGAAAAACTTAAAAGCTTCCATAGAATAAAGACTAGTGGGGCATTTTGATGACTATCTTAGTCTAATTTGGTGACTGAGGAATAATAGATCTCTTCCTATTTTTAAATGACAGTCATTTTGCTCTGTAGTTTGATTTTCCAGCCTGGGCGGAAGGATAATAATGAACTGGGGTGAAACCCAGGATCTCATACATGCAAAGCATGTGCTCTCACACTGGTACATCCTCAGTCCTTTATTCCCTAACTGTAATAGGAAAACTAATTACAGGTTATTAGTAAGAAGATAGCCATCACTCTGAAGCAGTTAGGCCCCTGTTACAAATTACATAAGCATTTACTTTTCTCTTTTTCACTCTTTGCTTCATAACTTATTCCTTCTGAGTAATATATTATGACTTAGTTGGGAAGATTTACTTAAAAAAAAAAAACTAAGGTAATTTAGTTGCTTTCAGGAACTTTGGTTCCACTATGTAGGGTATTGACAGAATAAGAATCTAAAATTGTGGGTAAAATATAATTGAAAAGATTTCACTTCGCTGTCTTGCTACCATAGACAACTGAGAGTATGTTGTGTAGACATTAAATGTCTTCCTTTTGGCAGGTTTAAAATCATTTTTGTCTCAGTTATTGTTTGTATCCAAATTGTTTAGTTTTAATTGTGATCTTTCATTTGCAGTTTTTGTGGTTCTTGGAACATGTATTGCAGTGCAACTCGGGACAAACCCTGACTGGATGTTTTTTTGTTGTTTTGCTGGGACTTTCATGTTCTATTGTGCACACTGGCAGACATATGTTTCTGGAACCTTACGATTTGGAATGTAAGTAACAGTCATTGTTGATTTTGTTTTCGCTTTTGGATATGGAAAATGTTGCTTATAGGTACTTGGGCATTTAGGGATTATCCGATTAAGTGACTGAACTAGTTTAGTAAGTAAAAAAAATTAAAGTTCTTATTATAGCTACAACTTCATGGTCTCTGTTGTGTGTACTTCTGTCACATTTTTTAAAAGGAAAATAATAGCCCCGCCTCTCACAAATTCACTTGCCTTTCCAACTATTCTTCAGAGGGAATTTCTTTTTTGCCTTAACACTTTTATTTTGACATATAAAAGAGCATTTTTCAGGGAAGATAAAATAGTTTATGTGAGCAAATAGCAACTCTGAATTATAAACGTCATCTCTTAGATATTTTATTCTCTTTTATTCAGCTTATTTAACAATTTATAAGAATCAAAGCTCTTGATAATTAAGACATGAGTGTACCATATAGATTAGTACTAACAGCAAAATACCCAAGAATTTAAAAATTAAATATAGACTCTTAAATTTCTAAATGAATGCTTCTTACCTGGTGACTGGTACCTTTCCATAAATATTACTGATTAAACCAGTCTTAGAACAAAGTTAAGGATAAAATTCACCAACTGGTTTTTGATGAAATATCACAGATCCTATTTACGTGGCGTAGGACTAAAAGACAAATAATTTGAGAAAAGACTGAGTACTTTATGAAATGTCAAATAAAAAGTCTCTGATGACAAATAAAAGAAAAACATCTTAACATAGTCTATGATGAATCATTAATTAATTATTTTAATAGTTTTAGATCCCTAGTAAATGTAGTTTTCTAGAACTTGAACAAGCCAGAATGCTCAAACATTCAGCTATTTCCTACAAGTTCAGTTGAGATGTTTTATACTGAACTCAAACCCCATTAAATAATATTTGAAATGTTCTTACTAACTCAGAAATTATTAATATTTTAGGTAAACTGAAAGATGTGTCTCAGAAGAATATTAAAGTAAAGGAGTTTACAGAAAGAGGTTTTTGGAGGGTGGTGGTACTGTATTTTCTTTAGGTAATTTTGGTTTGCAAGATTGTAATGTTTTAGAGGCATATTTTCACACTTCTTAAAGCTGCTTACACTCAGCTTTCATCTTTAGTCCTTTTTGTAAGTGACAGTATGAATGTCCATTTTAAAAATATATGCCTGCACATTCTTTAGTGGTATGAAAAATAGTGAATACTCTGAAAATATCAGAGATTTCTACCATAGCTTTTACTTTCATCTTAATTATTTCATAGTCATTCTCTACATTAGATAAAATCACAAAATGCAGTAAGCCTTTTAAGATCAACTGATTGCTCTAGTTCAGTGTTAATTTTTAGTGATGTTACTATTTTCAAAAATCTAAAGTAGGGCCAGGTGGTGGCATACTTGGTTGAACATTCATGTTACAAAAATAGAAAATGTGTTTTATTTGGATAGCTATTCATTATTATCTTACAGTTAACTTCTAAGCCCTTATTTTAAACCTTAATTATCATATAGCCCTGATTTATTCTTTTTAAGTAAAAAGCACCAACCACAGGGTGTGAGTACTGAAGGAAAGAAAGAGGGGGCCAGGCAGTAGCTCACCTAGTAAAGTGTACACATTACAGTGCTCAAGGACCTGGGTTCAAGCCTCTGGTCTCCACCTGCTTCACTAGTGGTGAAACAGGACTGCAAGTGTGTCTCTGTCTCTGTCTCTCTCTCTCTCTATTTCCCCCGTCTCAATTTCTGGCTATCTATCCAGTGAATAAATAAAGATCATAAAAAATGAATTAAAAAAAGGAGAGAGATTGAACCAAGGAAGTAGGGGAAGAGTAGTTTTTTTTTTTTTAATATATTTATTATTGGCTAGAGACTAAGAGAAATTGGGGGGGGGGAATAGACAGGGAGAGAAACAGAGAGACCTGCAGCTCTGCCACATCATTTCTGAAGCTTTCCCCCTGCAGGTAAGGAGCAGGGGCTTGAACCTGGGTCCTTGTGCACTGTAATGTGAGCATTTAACCAGGTGCACCACTGCCTGGCCCATAGACAGTGTTTTTGTGGAGTTTTGATGTCAGACCTTTCCAAACGCCAGTCTTAGATTTCTCTTACATTTCATTAATGAAATGGATAATTGCAAACAGTTCCATATTTTTAGATCAAAAGATACCAGTGGTAGATCGCAAGCAACAGACTGGAGAATATCTAGAATATTAAGGGTCTTCTACGTCTTGCCAAGAAATAATGGGCATTTTTACCTTGAACTTGTAGAAAACCATTACAAAACCTAAAGCATAGAAAGACTAAAGTACTTTATGGGAATTAGTTTGTTAACATTTTAGAGTGTGCCAGAAGCAAGGAGACCCTCTTAAAAGACATTTGCATACTCAATATAGAAATGATGATATCAGAGGTAGCACAATGCCACTAGAAATTAAAGAGAGTTAAATGGTAGAAACTATAGAACATATTCTCTATTTGGATATGGGGAATGAATGAGAGCAGAAACTGCAGTGAGTTCCAGTTCCCTTTCTTGGGTGGTTGAATGAGAAGTAGAGAAAGACATTATAGGAAGAAGAATCTGTTTGAAGGGAGAGTTCTATCTGGAAATTGTATGAAAGGGTTCTTAGGCATCCAGATAGAATCAGAGTTGCATAAAACTTAGAGGGCATGCCTAGAAAGAAACCAATAAAAATTATTGAACTGCCAGAGTAGAAGAACACATAATAGAATGAAAAGCCAAAAGATGGATGAACTTCAAAAGAGAATAAACACTAAGTGCTGCCAAGAATCAAATTGAGGGCAGAGAAAAATTGTACATTCAACTTGTCGGTATGACGCTATCCAGAGTCACTTATCTGTAATGTTGGAGTAAAAGCCAGATTTCTGGCAACGGGAAATGAATGGAATAAACACACAGCTCATAAAGGTGACTTGTAAAATATGTGGCTACGGTAGAGAGCTAGCCATTACAGGTGAAAAATGGGCTCAGAGGATTTTTTGTTGTTGTTTTTAATGGAAAAGTTTCAAGAAATTGACTGTATCTGGAAAGAAAAGGGAGAGAGGAAAAGAATAATATACAAGGTGGGGCTGTGGTGGTGCATCTCACTGAATCCACATGTTACAATGCACAAGGACCCTGGTTTGAGCCCTTGGCCCCCTCCCCTTTTCTTTCTTTTTTTTTTTTTTTTTGCTTCTTTTCTATCTCCCCTTTCTTGACAGTGCTTCTGGACTGAGCAAGTAGAAGTCTAATAGAAATGAATACTGCTTATTGGGACTCTTTCACTCCTAGCCTAGCCCTTGAGGATTTTGACTAGCTTAGATATGAAAGATGGTTGAAAGGAAATGGGCTCAGAGCCTAGAACTAATCATCAGAAAAAATATTTGTATTTGAGTTGAGCTTCATTCGTAAACATTTGTATATTTTTCATTTAAAATGTTTATGGATTATGTTAAATGAAAAGCTTATATTTTCTCACTCAGGGCTTAAACGTGTGTGTGTGTGTGTGTGTGTGTGTGTGTGTGTGTGTGTGTGTGTGATTTAATAATGATTAACAAGATAGTAAGATAACAGGGGTACAATTCCACACAGTTTTTACCACTAGAGTTACATGCCCCATCCCCTCCATTAGAAACTTTATTCTTTATCCCTCTGAGAATATGAACCAGAATTCTTTATAGGGTATAGAAGGTGGAAGGTTTGGCTTCTGCAATTGCTTCTTTGCTGGAGATGGGCATTGGCAGTTAGATCCATACCCCCCAGCTTGTTTCTATCTTTGCCTAATAAGGTAGGGCTCTGAAGAGGTGAGGTTCCAGGACACATTGGTGAGATTTGTCAGCCCAGGGAAGTCAGGATGGAATGATATTAGCATCTGCAACTTGGTGGCTGGAAGGCCGTAAAAATAGAAAGCAAATTGTTCAAAAAATAGGAACCCAAAGGTAGTAATAGAACAAATGAAGTTAGGGGTCTTCATGTGGCAAGAAACTAGGAAGTTTACTTTAAGTATGTTCCATGGGGCCCGTAACTTTAGTAATTTTTGTCTGAGCCTGATAGCTAAGATGCAGCTGGTCTAAAAGTATTGTCTGGGAAGATGGTGTCAGAGTTGAGAATGGGGCTAGAAAGTTGGATTAGGGCAGAGAGCAGCTCCCAAATGTGAGGAAAGTATATAAATACCATTAACTGTTAAACCTATCAATCTGACCTAGAGCCCATATCTATTCATAGGACTCTTTGAGTCCCTGTCAGTCTGAGCTTGCAGTTCATGGTCACAGCTAGGAACATTCTGGGCTGCACTCATTTCAGGACCAGTGTTCCTTGAGTGGCAGGGTAGGTCCCAACCTCCCATTGGAGAGTAGGGCAGTCCCTACCATTGCTGTTCTACATTGAGGGCAATGTACAGGTGTTTTTTTTGTTTGTTTGTTTTCCATTCACTTATTTTTATTTTTAAGAGAAAAGTGACTATAGGGGTAGAGAGATAGCCTACTGATTTTGTAACAACTTTTTTGCCTGAGGTTCCAAAGTCCCATGTTCAATCCCCAGCATTGCTATAAACCATAACTGGTCAGTGCTCTGGTGGAAGGATGGGAGGGAGGGAGGGAGGGAGGAAGGAAGGAAGGAAGGAAGGAAGGGAGAGAGGAAGGAAGGAAGGAAGGGAGCGAGGGAGGGAGGGAGGGAGGAACGAAGGAAGGGAGGGAGGGAGGGAGAAAGGAAGGAAGGAAGGAAGAGTGACTATAAAATACATTTCTGGAGAGTTGGGCAGTAGCACAGCGGGTTAAGTGCATGTGGCGCAAAGCTCAAGGACAGGTGTAAGGATCCGGGTTCAAGCCCCAGGCTCCCCACCTGCAGGGGAGTTGCTTACAGGTGGTGAAGCAGGTCTGCAGGTGTCTGTCTTTCTCTCACCCTCTCTGTCTTCCCCTCCTCTCTCCATTTCTTTCTGTCCTAACTAACAATGACGACATCAACAACAACTACTACAACAACAATGAAAAACAATAAGGGCAACAAAAAGGGAAAATAAATAAATATTAAAAAATACATTTCTGAGACAAACATCTGGAATTTAAAATGAATATGATTGCATTGAAATATTTTATATTGTAAGCTTTTCAAAAGCATGTTCACATGATCTCGCATCATTACCTATGCCACATATGGGCTTTTGAAGTGGAAATAGGTACATTACAGGAATTGACATAAATATTCTTAATAACTATGACTTAGATAATTTAACCTTCTGTGTTTTACGGTGACCTAGTAAACTTCTGGACAGAAATGGTATGGGTCCGGGTGGTGCTGTCACCAAGGGACTGGAAAGTAGATAGATAGATAGATAGATAGATAGATTGATAGATAGATAGATACATACATACATACATACATACATACATACATAGGTAGATAGATAGATACTGACATGATAGATTTCTCACCAGTACATTGGTGGCTTCTAAAAGTTTGGTATTTGTTCATTTATTGGGTACGGATTAAGAACTGATTTCATGTCGGATTCTGTGTGGCCTTTGAACTTAAGGGAGACATTGAAAGTAGCACAATAGTAACAGGTGATCTTAACACAACACTTACAGCAAGCAACCGATCATCCAAAAAGATCCCCCAAGAAATGAATTTGAATCTTGATAGAATCATGCATGAGGCCAGGATCTGTCCTTCAAGCCAATTCCTGAAAATGAGAAGCCTCTGCTAGCCTTGAAGACTCTAAATCAGGATAGCGCCACAGATAAACCTCTTTTGCCTACTTTGTAGGTGTTTTTTAATATAATCATATTTATAAGTTTTTAAAACCCTAAACTGTCTTAATAAAACTGTATTTTTGCAAAACATGGACCTTAAAGAAAAAAACACATTGTAAAAGGTAGTATTTCAGAAAACAAACAAAAGCTGAAGTTAACTTTTCAGGAGAAAAAGATAAACTGAACTGTCAAAATACCTTCTCTCAGGTGCTTATTTCCATGTTTTCTTGTCTGCATATCAGTTTGGAAAAAATCCATAATTTTCATGATCCTCATGTCCTAATTTGTAAAAATAAGAGTTAGATTAGAAGATAGCTAACAGCTTCTATTACTTTTACAGATTGTATTTTTTATGTACATTTTTATGTACATTTTTTTATGGCAGGCAGAGTATTATATTTTTCAATTTAAGCTTCTCTAAATCTCTAAAGAATAAATCTTGTTGGGAATCGGATGGTGGCACACTCTATTGAGTGTAAGGACTGGGGTTCAAGACCACCCCTCCAAACCTGTCCCCTTCTGTAGAGGGAGAACTTCATAAATAGTGAAATAGTGCTACAAGTATTTCTTTTTTTTTTTTTTAAATATTTATTTATTCCCTTTTGTTGCCCTTGTTGAGTGGTATAGGTATTTCTTCCTGTCTACTTCCCCTTTCCCTCTTGGGTTTTCTGTCTCCAATAAAATAAAAATAATAAAGAGTAGGTAACTAAGAAAGAATAAGTGTAATGATTAAAAAATGCTGTCAGGTAATGTGTTTCTGTGGTTTAAAAATTAGGAAACTGGGAGCCAGGCGGTGCACAGCAGGTTAAGTGCACATGGTGTGAAAAGCAAGGAGTGGCTTAAGGATCCAGGTTGGAGCCCTCCGCTCCCTACCTGCAGGGGAGTAGTTTCACAAGTGATGAAGCAGGTTTGCAGGTGTCTATCTTTCTCTCCCCCTCTCTGTCTTCTTCTCCTCTCTCCATTTCTCTCTGTCCTATCTGCAACAACAATGACAGCAGTAACAACAATGGTAATAATAACAGCAATAGTGATAAACAACAAGCAACAAAAGGGGAAAATAGTGCTGGCACCAAGCCCCAGCGGTAACCCTGGAAGCAAAAAAAAAAAAAAAAAATTAGGAAACTTCTTTTTGAGTTTCCTATATAGGATCTTCATATCTTTAAATGTTGTTTGTTTGTGTGTTTGTTTTGCTGTCTTAATTGCTCAGTTCTGCCTTACAGTGGATTCAGGGATTGAATTTGTGGCCTCCGTGCCTCAGACATGAAATTTTGTTGCATAAATCATTTGCTACTTCCCTGGATTTAAATTTCTTTTCACATGAATTATTAAGTACCAGAGATTCTTCCTTCAGTTTCCAGTTACTCTGTATGTTTTTTAACTCTATTTATTCATTAGGACCTTACCCAACAATTTTATTGAATTATTACTAATATGCGACCACAGTTAGTCAGATCACCAGGCACAATTGTATACCTCTTTATATCAGCATTCCTCAGTTCTAAATTTAGATTATATAGCTTTTATCTGAAGTCTATTTTATATTATTGTTTGTTCCTTTTTGTTCACCATCTGTGTTCCAAAATATTTTAATGATTGAACTGGACGTTTCACTTATGCTTACCACTAATAAACTAATATTAATAATGCTAGTGTGGAAATAAGGAAAGATGGGACCAGGTTGTGACACACCCTGTTGAGCGCACGGGTTTGAGTCCCAGCTCCACACCTGCAGGGGGAAGATATATAAGCAGTGAAGCAGCTCTGCAGGTTGTCTATCTTTCTCCCTCTCCCTCTTCCTCCTCCATTCCTCTCAGTTTCTCTCTTTTCTATCACATAAAATAGAAGACAATGAAAATACAGAAGGAAAAAGTTAAGTATCTGAGCTAAAGATTATCGGGAAACCAAACAAAGAAATTATCTGATTTTTGTTCTAAATGTACCAGAAAAGTCACACTTAACTTATTTGCTCTTTCTACCTACTTGTCCTAATTGTACTGAGTTAGTAGAGTTAACAACAGAATGAGGTTTTAGACAGTGAAAGGGTCTAAGATGATGAATGATTTTTCAGACATGTGGATAACTAACTGTACACTAGATTTTTTTGGAAGCATTTTCTAGCCATAGGGAAGTATGGACAGTTCTACCATTGGACCTATGTCATAGCTGTAATTGTCAAGAAATATCCATTTCTAGACAATAGAAAATGAAGTATTTTTATTCTAGTCTTTGCAACTACTTATGTCATTATTGTCTTGCAGTTTTCTTTTTCACCTTTTCTTCTTTTGATTTGGGTAAGAAATTTTAGTGTATATTTAAGGTTGGTAATATTTTGTATATATGCATTGTATCAATGAATCTTTAGACTTCTTTATAAGGAGAATGCTACCTTTTAAGCCCCTTTACTACCTGTTTTGGTAGAACTCTTTAGCAAACGCTGTGAGTAAAGTTATTTTGAAATGTTTGTTTCCTTATGCATAGATTCGATGTTACAGAGTCCCAGATCATAATTATAATATGCCAGCTTCTCACAGGAACCTTGGGACCTTGGTTCTGGAACTTCACGGTAACTGCTAGAATATTCATGCTGTCCAATGAACAATGGCGTGAACTCAATAAAAAACAGCACCTTTGTCATGCACAGAGTAATTAAAAAGTAAAAAAATTAAAAATCTTACTGGTGGTATTTCACAGACAACTCATTAAAAAACAATTGATTTTAATATAATAGGGCAATAAAAATCCACCTTATTAATTTTTTTTTAGAAACATTTCTATTGACTTGATACTAAAAACAAGTCTTTCCTATTTACTTATGTACCCAATATCACTTACTTTTTTAGGTAATACTTTTAAAAATACCTTTCCACCATTAAATAGAATCTTTTTTATGTTTTGTTTTTTGGGTTTTTTTTTTTTTTTGTATTTGTGTTTTGAAAATAGAGCCAAGAGACTTTTCTTTATTCATAAGTTGAAAGGACTCTGTAGTAATGTAGGAAATATTCTGTTCCTTAACTTCTTTAGCATATACTTTAAGCAGTCTACTACTAGTTCTTTTGCTTGGATTTTCAAATGTCTTTTATTATTATTGTTATTATTATTACTATTAACTCTAGAAACTACTCTCCTTTCTATTTGTTTTATTTACTGTTTTTCTTTCTTGGAGGTGCTTTTAAAGATAGTTTTTATATGTGTGGTCATGCTTTAAGTATCCTTTTTCCCCCAGTTATATTTAGTAAATTCACAGTTGTTCATTGATTAATGATATGATAAGTGTAGTTTTGACTTGCAACTGTTGAGAAGTTCAGAAAGGCTTACTAGGAATTGCTTTCTCATTGTAACAGAAACCATCATACTTTAATATGATGTGGTTACGTACAAGAAAAATAAATTCCATTTATTTTGTAGTTTAGGTAGCCTGAGCAAATAGTTCATATGGACATCTGCAGGTCATTCTAGCTAAACCAGATTGCACCAGGTTTCCTTCATGGACTCTCCATTGACCAAAAATGCTTTACTAATGTGATAGAAATAGTCTTGGGGCCAGGTGGTGGTGCACCTGGTTAAGTGCACACATTATTATGCACAAGGACCCAGGTTCAAGCCCTTGGTCCCCACCTGTAGGGGGAAAGCTTCATGAGTGGTAAAGCAGGACTGCAGGTATCTCTCTGTCTTTTCCCCTATCTACCTCCCCCCCCTTTTCAATTCCTGTCTGTCTCTATTCAATAATAAATAAATAATGGGGAAAAAAAGAAAAGAAATAGTCTCTGTTCCCAGAGTTCTTTTTGAAAGATATCTTGCAGTGTTGTAAATCCACTTATTCAAGTGGAAGTAGTAATGACTTTGGAGACAGGTCAATAGTGAAGGATACATGTTTTTTTGTTGGTTTTCAGAATAAACTTGGAATGCGAATAATACAACAAATATTATAGAAGCAAAGCTGAATCAGCTTTCAATTTATTTTATATTCTACTTATATTATCATTCCAAAAAGTCCTTCTAGGGTAGAATAACGTGTATAATTCCGGAGGCATCATTCTTTAGCATCCTTTTGTCCTTAACCTGATTTCAGGTGCTTTCTCCAAAGACCTGAGACTGCATGCTTACTACATTGTATAGATTTATAGTTCTTGATAGATTATTATTATTAATATTCACTGAGGGTCTTTTCTACCAGTGTTCTTAGTGAAATTACTAGAATACTACTTACCCCTTGTTTGTCTATGATAGCAATATTATACCCTATATTTAAACAGCATTATTAAAATGTCTGAGGAAACAGCATTTTCATATCATTAAAAATGGGTTTGGAAATGCATTCCTTTATCTCCAAGTGATCTGTCTTCACTTTCCCCAGTTGTTAACTTGCAGAGATTTTCTTGCTATTAATATTTGTGATTTAAACTGAATTGGTCATTGAATTAAAATTGGCAGCCCATTTTAAAGAAATGAGCTTTAGAAAATGGTGGCCTTCATTTTTTTTCTCCAAATTAATTTAAAGTATTAGGGTCTACAATCCCAGTTGTAGTCTATCATTTTAGGGAATATTGGGCTAGAATAGAATCCTAAAACATAGTGTAGTCAGCTTAATGATGGCAGGTTTAAAGCTTTGACAAAAAAATTAAACGTTTTTGTATTGTGTAAACAGCCCTATTTAAGACTATCACTTATTTAAGACTAATTTATTAATGTGCTTATCAGCTCTTATAGTCAGATACTCTATTCACACCCTCAGTTAATACTAAATCTTATTGATATTTAAACCATATGTATTTGTTGCATATTTCTCTGAATACTGAAAAATAAAAGAAAAGTTTCAAAATAGCCATTTTATCCTAGTTAATCAACTTTATTTGATGTTACACCTATTAAAAAGAAAAAAACTGTACTTTTGGTCAGAGAACTTTCCAAACTATCTTTCCTTTCATCGGGGTGATGGGCATACCCCTGAAATCCTTACGTCAACTAGAAGAGGTTCTCTTGCCTGTTTGGAAGTTATAACTCTTAAGAGCAGTCATATTCATTGAGGACACCTTGATCTCTCCACCTCTTAATAGACCACAAAAATGTAAGGAGCGAAAGATCATGAATGTTGAAAGTTATTCTGTGAATTTCACACTCAGAACCTCCACACCAGAAGGAGAATTTAGTCTCTACAACTAGTTTCATTTTTCTTCTGTACAGCCAATAGAATATTGTTGCTGGCTTGCTGTAATAAAAATGTGTCCTGACCAAAGTTCTCGTTATGAGTTATGCACAGTAACTGGAAAAGTTGTTTTTGCCCTTTGAAAGTTTGTATTGAAATAAAGTAGATAAGAAGTTCTTTAAAGTGATACCAGTCAATATACTCACATACCTTCATGGTTACTAAAATTTATATTCACAACCTTCTAAACTCTCTCTGAAACTTTTAGACTGAAAAATCTAATGTTATAGAGATTTATTTTCTCATGTCTTTTTAAAAGCCATTCTGTTTTTTGTTCGCTTCTTTCTTTTTATTATTTATTTATTTATTTATTTTAGGACCCTTTCTACTCATATCTCTTATGTCCTGAAGGATTTATTTTTGCTGTAGTTGTGACAGTTGGGTTTATTTTACTTTTTTTGTTCTTGAGGTATACTTGGGAATATTGTTGCCCATGGTATTATTTTGAAAAAAAGGAAGTGAATAAAGATATGCCAAATTCCTACATTTATATAGTACTTTCTCTTCTAGATAACTATGTTTTTACTATATAAAAAATATATATACACACACACGCACCACAAAATGCGTGCCCTCTCGATAAGTATTAAAGTAAAGCCAACTCACACTGAGAGTCTTTTTAGTGGAAAGGTGGGGAAAATATTATATTGTTCCTTTTTTCATTGATAGATAGGAATAGAGCCAGACCACCCAGGAATGGGAGATCTTACTACTAGGTAGTTAGACTACATTTAACTTGCAAGCAACTGTAAAGTAAGGTTTCCCTGACTAGTCCTCTTAGCATTAAGGCAGTATTGATGTAAATCCAATGGCAATATGTAAATGCTTAGAAAAAAACTTTCTTTAGAAATTACCCAGCAGGCTAATCCATAGCATTTCCCTTAGGAATCCCAATTTGGGGTTTTGTAAAGATCTGCTTCATGTTTCCTCATCTCTTTTACATTCATCCAAAGTACAAAAGATTGATTGCGTAAGGTTCCCTCCATTTTTATTTTGTAATTCTATACTTCTGGCCCTTCCCCTCTCAAAAGGCTACTTCATATATCCAGCAAAATGTTGTAAGATGTCTGCCCTCCTCCACCCAAGACAGAGTCGATCATCTTTGACACCTGCTTAGTCTCCTGAGTCTGCTACTGAGTGTAATTTCCCTTATTGGCAACACTACTCACCAGGTCAGCTCTACAGATTCTTTTTAGCCTAATTCAGACCATTTTTTTCCTAATAAATGTATATTTCAAGATAACTACATCATAATATGTTTGCCACTTAACAGACTAATGTTTAAAAAACATTCCTGAGCAAACAAAGATAATTTTTTTGCTTGTGAGAGACTGATTTCATCTAATTATTTACTATGAGTATGAGCATAAGCATTTTTCTTAAGCGCACATTATAGATTTCCTTCAATTATCCATTTAGGAATGGGGCATTGTGCCACTCTAGGAACTGATTGCTATTATATCAGGTTTTTTCCTTCGACAGCTCACTTTTTAAAAATTCTACCTTTGTGTGTATGGAGCTGGGGCCTTGTGCATTTGTGATTTCACTTCCAGCCAACTTTTTTATTCAAAGATAGAGAGAGATGGGAAGATACCACAACATTGGAGCTTCCCCTGTTTCCATCTGGGCCATACACCCTACCTGGTGAGCTCTCTTTTTCTGACTGAAACTTACCATATTAATAGCTGTCTATTACTTTGTTTAGATATAACAAAACAAAAAAAGATATGCAATAGTCTTCTTTCACCCTCACCCACAGTCACTCACTATCCTCTCCAATAGGTAACCACTATTTTTAGTTCATAGTGTTATCTTTTCAGAAATTTGTTATGTAACTACTGGCAAAAAATAAAAAGTTTTTTTTTTCTGTGAAAAGTAGCATGTACACAATCTGCAGCAATATACTATTTTGTAGCTGAAGAAGCAGCAGTGGGTAGTGTAACAAGTTTACTAGTGGCGAGATAAGAATATCTTTGCCATTGTTCTACTATCTAGGGAGCTACCTCACTCTTTTTTAAATGCTCACAGATATTCCCTTATATTGAAGGAGAATAATTTATATAACCATTCCCTCACTAAGGGATATGCTTAAAAGTTTGCTGCGGTAAATCATGCTATAATGAATACCCTTTCACAAACATTTTGTATGTCTTTAGGATAAAATTTCAAAATTAAAAGGCATTTATATCCAATAATCTGAGACTAGTAATCTCAAAATTATACAGGTGCTAGTCTACAGAAGGAAAGGGCACCCGTTTATGCTTTGCTTCTCAATCTTTTTGCTCATATTCTTTTTTTCCAGACTTTTAAACTTCTAATTTCTACTGCCCTGTTTTGTACCAGGTTTGTCTCTTCTTGGCTATAAGATCAGTTTCAACAAACTCAGCTAATTCTTGGCTGCTTTCACTGTCTTCTTTCCAGAAATCTTAGGGCCTCAGGGCAGTTGACCTAGTAAACATAAGAATTTGTTCAACAAAAAAGAAAGGGGAAAAGCTCACACCCATATTTTGGAAGGCATTGAATGAATATGCCTAAGGGCAATAGCTTTTGCAAAATCTCAAATGAGTTTGTTACTTACCATTTCTTCCATTTAATACTACAAAGCATTTATTTCATGATTTCATATTATATTGGAGTGTATAACAATGCTTTGACATTCAAATTTTCATATAGATGTAGTCCCCCCCCTTTTTTTTCTTTTTGGTGGGAAAGGTTAAGCTATAGTTGCAATTCAACCTTGATGAATTAGAAATTCTCTTTACAATGGAAGGGTTTTTATTGCTCTGTGAATTTCATCAAATAACATTAAAAGACTGAATTTTATTTGACTTTGCTCATAACAACTTTTTGGTACTTCCTTTTCCCCTTGCCTCGGTATTTGAGATTGAGACTTTTTTTTTTCCTGTTGTGCATGATAGAGGAATGCTGCTAAGCTTGCAAGTAATTAACATGAAATTGTTTTTGAGTAATTCTGCTTTCTTGGCTTTTTGTACCTAATCAGAATTGATGTGACTGAAGTGCAAATCTTCATAATAATCATGCATTTGCTGGCAGTGATTGGAGGACCACCTTTTTGGCAATCTATGGTAATTTTGTTCACATTGTGTATTCCATATAATGCATGTCATCTTTACGTGTACTTTTAATACAGAATAATCCAATTAAAGAATAATATATAAAATTATTTTACTCTTTCTGAAATTGAAACAGCATAACAGCAGTAGAAAACAAATTTCTCTTTAGGGCATAATGAATTTGACTATTTGGCATTATGTGGTACACAAGGTCCATTCCAGGGCTGTTGTTCTTGAGGAATCATTATGTGTCATGTTGTTGTACAACTAAGGAAGCAGCAGGTAGTATAACAAATTAACCAATGACCAGATTAAATCAGATCTTTCATTCTCTTTCAGAATGATGTGAATTCACTATTTTTTTCTGTGATTAAATTTGAATAACAAATTTGTATAAGTGAGTTAGCTTTGGCCCCAATTGAATACATATTAGGATCAGTGCTGCAATATTATTAAACAAGCCAGATTCTCCATTTTCAACCTGATCTAACATATAGTCAACACCACAAACAAATACCTTTCTACAAACTTCTGAAAGAACAGATAAAATGTTAAAGGAGCCAAGAACACAGACTCAGGGACCATATTGCCGGAGTTTTGATCCAGGCTTCACTGCCTCCAGTGTGAGCTGCATCTGTTCAGTTCAGCTTTGTATGGCTTAGTTTCTTCTTCTGTAAAATGAGCACAATAAAAGTACTTATAAGGTTATTTTACAGGTTAAATGAGTAACTATATATGAAGCACTTACAATAGTGTCATTTGAACAGTACACCTTCAATATACATCATGCTACTTTTTTAATTGGAAAATATCCTACCAGGTTTGAGTGAAAGTAGTTTGTACTTTCTGTTCCAGTTATAGTAATAACCACCATCCATTCTGAGTACAGAATTTAAATTCCCATCATGTACTCTTACAAAAATAAATAGTATTGTTCCTCAACAAATATAATTCTTAAAAAATCAGGTTAATTTTCATGTAAAAGGAAATTCAACTGAACAGGATTTTCCTTTACCTAACTCATTTTTGAGACAGTAAAATAGATAGTTGAGAAAGTATAATTGGCACAAGTCCTTAAGAAATTTATTCATGGGAGTCGGGCTGTAGCGCAGTGGGTTAAGTGCACGTGGAGCAAAGCACAAGGACCAGAATAAGGATCCCGGTTCGAGCCCCTGGCTCCCCACCTGCAGGGGAGTCGCTTCACAAGCGGCGAAGCAGATCTGCAGGTGTCTATCTTTCTCTCCCCCTCTCTGTCTTCTCCTCCTCTCTCCATTTCTCTCTGTCCTATCCAACAACAACGACATCAGTAACAACAACAATAACTACAACAATAAAACAAGGGCAACAAAAGGGAATAAATAAATATAAAAAAAAGAAATTGATTCATGCCTTTTGTTTGGAAGATAGAGTTGTAGGAGAAGATGAAAGGAATAAAAATAATTCATAGTTATGATGAAACTGTTCAGCTATGTGCCCATCATTTACATCTTTCCTACACATTTAGTCTCAAAACCAGTGGTTTCTTGAGATGTATTATAGTGATATCTGAGTTCTATAGGTATGTTTTACATATACATACATATAAGAAATTTGTAGATTTACACAATATATGTATCTGTTTATCTATAAAGATAAATTAACAACCAGGGAGACAGAATAGTGGTTATGCAAAAGACTTCCATGCTTGAAACTCTGAGGTCCCAGGTTTTAATCCATAAGCATCACCATAAGCCAGAACTGAACAGTGCGCCAATTAAAAAAAATAATTTTATTTGTTTTACAATAGATTAAGTGGTTACGTATATACTTAAGACTTCTGTGTATATATAAAGACATTTTAAAGACAGTTTGGTCATAGAGGAAGGAACCAAGTTTCTTTTCTTGAAAATATTAGAGATCATAAAGCCCAAAAACTTATCCCCACCTACATTTTTATCTCTTGAATAAATAGTGATTATATTTTTCATAGGCTTTGTGTTTTATATCAAAATAACCTCTCAAATTTCTTTGAATATTGTAGACCTAAACAACACATGTACATAATTACCCTCACCAGTATGGGAATATATGTGTTATTGTAAGTGAAGAGTCAGACATACATAGGATATACTTATATACATGTGCACAAATGTATTTCTAGGTGGCACCTGGCAGTAAATTTGTTTCATGTTTACTTTATTAGAATGTATTCATATAATCAACAAATAGCAGATATTTTTAAAAGATCAGGTATTTTATTCTACCTTTATTGGTAATTAAGATGATATAATGATGCTTTTTGTTTATTATGTGTATTATGAGGAACTCTATGATTCAAGAAGTGGAGTTAACATCTTTGGCCCATTTTTATCACCATTAAATGCAAGGACTTCTGTGGTGATGTTGATATTTGGAGACTTTGAGATATACTTTGTTCTTTGAGCAATTTTCAGTACAGATTCCTATAATTGACCTCAGACCACTAATTTATTTGTACTTTGCCCTTTGAGTTCATTACTAAATGTGTTGTTTAAAATTGCATCACATTAGCTCAGGATAGGTTATGACATGTAGTGTTACCACTTGTGTGCCAAAATGGAAAAAAAGCTATTTAGGACCCAAGATAGAAAACTTTCATATTGTGATTGCTTTCCAAAGTCTTCTTATGATTTTACTGATACTTAAAAAGGAAATTTATGGTTTAAAAAGAAGTTTTAGTCTCTTCATAAAGATGATTCCAGAAGATCAACTTTTGCAAAGGTAAGTAACATATATAGTGCAAATGGATTACCCATATCTTGCTCTCCCTACTTTCTCCCAAAAAGTGAATTTTTACTGAAAGTTGTTAGTTTTTGTTGATTTTGGTTGGGTGATTTGGTTTCTTTGTAATCTCTGATCATTTTGGGTTTGCTTGTTTTAAAGGTAGAGGCATAGAGAGTATGTATGAAAGAGATCACAGCACCAAAGCTTCCATTCCATCAGTGCGGTAGAACCTGGATCACACATATGGCAAAATAGCACACTATCCAATGATCTAGTTTGCCTGCCCTGGTTTTGAATTTTTTTGCTTACTGGGGAAAAGATTTAATTAGAGAAATTAGGATTATGAAAGATTTAAGAGTTGGCATCAGGGTCTTCTTGCCAAATGTAGACAAAATATTGACAAAGTAATGGTTGTACTACATTTGCTGCTAGGTCCAACCAGTCTAATTTTCCTCTTGTTTGACTTTGGGATTTGACCTCTCACTTTTCCAGCACTAGCCAGAGAATCATGAACTTAACCTCGAAATGTGGCTGATTTCAGAATGGTCAGAACTTCCACCCTGCTCTAGTCCAGGGTAGCCTTATTCTTCCAAGGGCTTGCTGGCTGGGAGAGTGGCTTGTACTTCTGGGGAGGTGCCCACCAGTGAAGCTACATGAACTTCGCTGTGGGTGATGGCCTAGTGACCTGTAACCTAGAATGTGGAGCAGCTAGACTCAAACAGATGTGTGCTGACAAACAGCTGTAAGTGAGGCTCAACTACTGCTACAGCTACAATGAGTGAGGGTGGAGCTATGAAGAGTAAGGGGCATGTACATCCTCACTTCCTCTTGAGTGTCGTGCCACTCTAGTTTTAGTTTTTTAAGGAAAGAAATGATTTCCATTGTCAAAAGCTAGCTCATGTTTTACATTGTATGAAAGAAACAAAACAGCACTTTTAAAAAAATATGTGTATTTATGATGAATAGTGGGTTACAAGATTGTAAGTTTACAGGATATAGTTCCACACTGCACCCTCCACCAAGGGTCTGTGTCCTCACCCTTCTACTGCCTAAAGATAACAGATCACTACCCCACAGTTCTCACAAAGTCTTATAAACAAGTCTTTTTTTTTCAAGGTCATGTATTTTAGTCCTCTAAAAGCCACATATGAGTGAAACCATCATCTGGTATTGAAACAATTCATTTTGTACATTGCTTCCCTATTAAAATACTTCCCTTTGGAATGTCTTGGGATTACATCTATCATATTACCTTTAAAAAATATTAATTTAAAAGAAACCTCATAATTGTCCTCCTTTCTTCCTTCTCCCTCCTCCCTTCTTCCTT
Organism: Erinaceus europaeus; assembly: GCF_950295315.1. Classification (NCBI taxonomy): domain Eukaryota; kingdom Metazoa; phylum Chordata; class Mammalia; order Eulipotyphla; family Erinaceidae; genus Erinaceus; species Erinaceus europaeus. The sequence goes on along the minus strand of NC_080172.1, from coordinate 65,920,090 downwards.
CTTCTGCTCCTCCCTTTTTTTTGGCATCTCAGGCACAAAGATCTTTATGCATAAACATTAAGCTATCTTCCCAGTCTAATCATATAATCTCCTCATGGTTGCTCATTTTCACTGGTGCTTGATTCCTTTAAATCAATTAATAAAATTGTCAGTTAGTCAATTGTCAGTTAGGCTGAGGACAGAAAGAAAAATTGGGAGGAAGATTATGCTCCTTTATCTTGTTTGTGAAGTTAAAATAACAAGTGTTTTTATAATTAGTTCAGTTGGTACAGTATTTAAGAGATCCCTTAGAGGAGCTTGGATTTCTCTGGGATCCGTTAGAGGAGCTTGGATTTCTCTGGTTCCAACTTTTCTCTTAGCCGCAGGTTTTTGTTTGTTTATATTTTTGTAGTTAATATTATTTTTCTTAACATTCGTGGGGGTGATGCAAGATTTGTCTTCATACTCTCTCAAACAGTAGTTCTACAAAGAGTGAGAAAGGAAGAACAGCTTAATCTTGATGCAACAATAATATCTGTTGAGCAATTACAATATACAACATTCTAGAAACAATATATAAAAATCAAACAATCCTGCCTTCAGGAGCTTATGCTCTGGTATTTATAATTCTAGTATATGAAAAATATGACAAGGACCCTAAGAATGTTGTGGTGCTTTGCTCCGACATCTGTAGCTTCCTTACTTTCTTTGTGCACCAGACACATACTGACTTGCCTGGCTTTTCTAATCTGACTCTTCTTTCCTTTTCAACAGGCAATATTTATATAATCCTAAAAAACATTTTCACTTAATTTCCAATATAATTGTGGTACAGTTTAATTTAGTTGTGGCACAAATTTTTGCTATATCAGAGCTGGCACTCATTTAATATATATCTAACCCATTACAGGCAGGGGTGGCCCTGTAATGGCTTAATTTGCTTCTTTTGAAATCTGAGGAAGTATAGTATTTCTCAACTTTGCCAGGCAGGTCCTTTGTCTCTGGGGGTGGGGGTGGGGGGGACCTGCCAGAGTATTGAATTTCAGCCAGGTGCATCAGATTTAGATTGTAATATCTCTGGTTTCTGAACTAGGGCAAGAAAATTTCATGGATTTCAAAGCAGCCATGATTTGATTTCTCTCCTTTATTGAAAACAAGCTTTGATGTGAGCTGTAGGAGTTGGAGTCCTTTAGGGAAGGAAGATGGCCATTTGGGGTGTTCCATAAAGCCCAAGCTTGATTTTGTAAGCTGACCTTTTTCACTTGCAAACATTAAACACTGCCACAGTACTACTTGAAATTTGAACAGTTCATTTCAATTTTTTTTAGTACTGTAGTTTCACAAGAGGTCATGGGGTTATTTAAACAAGCTGAGTTCTTGAAAGTTTTGAAGAAATGGAGTGTCTAAATAATAAGATTTATGCCTACCAGTTTCACTGGAATTTTATATGTACAAAAAGAAAATAAGGGAATATTGAATTTCCTATTTGTTTTTTAAAATATAGGATTACTGTCCTCAAAAAATATAAACAGCTCTGGTTCAAATGTTTTTCATTGTAAGAACTGTTTATTAAATTGTTGTGGGCTTATGGTGTCCAGTCATTTGATTTTGTTGTTAGGATATGTCATAATACTGTTGACTTCTTTTTAGTCTATATTGGGTAAAATCTATATTAGATTTCACAAAGAGGAGGGGAGCAAAAGGAAGAGAATCCTTTTTTTTTTTTTTTTTTTTTTACCTTCAGGGTTATTGCTGAGAGTTGTTTCCTGCGCCCAGGAATCCACTGCTCCTGGAGGCCATCTTTTTTTTTCCCACTGTTGTTGTTGCTGATGTTATTTTTGTTGGTTAGGACAGAGAAATTGAGAGAGGAAGGGAAGACAAAGGGGGAAAGACACCAGCAGACATACAGGTGGGGAGCCAAGGGGTTGAACCTGGACCTTGTGCCCGTCCTTATGCTTTGCAGTATGAGTGCTTAACCCCGTGTGCTACCGCCTGACACCCCAGGAAGAGACTCATAACTGGTTTTAAAATTATATTACAGTTACATTTTGTTCTAAATGATGGGTTTAGTGTTAGGAAGTTTGAATATATAATCTTATATTCACAGCACCCTCTTCCTCTAGGCAAATCAATATTTTCTGTGTTTCTAGTACACTGTAGAGTAGTATACTAAAAAGATAGGATTGGGAGTCAGGAGGTAACTCATCCAGTTGAGCACACAGTTTATGGTGTGTACGGATGTGGATTTGAGCCCTGGCCACCATATGGGGACATCATGCAAAGGGTAAGCTTTACAAGCTGTGATATTATGTCTCCCTTTTCTTTCTCTGTCTCTCACACTCCATCTAGAAAAACACAAAAGGAAGAGTTCACTGGGAGATGTGGAATTGAACAGACAAGAAGCCCTGGTGGCAAAACAGTAACAACAAAATAACAAAAATATGTTTGACTTGTTTTCCTTATGCATGTGAATACCTTCTTAGTTGCCCTCTGCTTTTGCTGTCTGTCTATATCCTAGCACTTGGAATTGGCAACTCTTCTGAAAAGAATGTTTATCTTCCATTCTCTAGTTTGCATAGTTTTTAAAAATCTCCTTGCAAATACTTGGTCTTTTATGCCCCATACTTTCTCCTTTTAATAGACAGTAACAGATAAAGAGTTCAAAAAGTGCTTGAAGAAAAAGGCACAAGGTACATTTATTTCATTAAGAATCCAGGAAACCGATAGACTAGCTCATGCTAGAATGCACTAGGTGAATTTGTGACACAAATTAACACAGTTGGATCAGTTTTTTTTTTTTAAGGTCAGCATTAAAAGTCAGACTAATTTCTGTATAGCTTCATCCCTTGAGACTTACTGTATTGGTTAACAGAGAGGAGAAGGAAGTTTTCATTAGTTTTTGTAATTACTAAACTGGAAGAAATGGAGAATATTTGAGGATACTGATGAAATATTTGACTGACTTTATGTGTATTTTAATTGTTCTTTCTCTCTACCCATAAAGATTCCAGTGCTGAATATTCAGATGAAAATTTTTCCTGCACTTTGTACTGTAGCAGGGACCATATTTTCCTGTACAAATTACTTCCGTGTAATATTCACAGGTGGTGTTGGAAAAAATGGATCAACAATTGCAGTAAGTATATCTTAACATTTCTAATGAATCTGTATGCTAGAACCTGGTTTTTGGTTGTTTTGCTTTTCATTTGAATTAGATAAAAATTACTTGTTAGAGTTTTTGCTTAGTATTTTAGAAGAGTAGTACTGGAGGCCAGGCAGTGGCACACCTAGCTAAGCATACACTTTACCATGGACCTGGGTTCAAGCCCCTGCTACCCACCTGCAGGAGGGAAGCAAGTATTACAGCTATCTCTCTGTCTCTGTCCCTCTCTACCTAATCTCTACCTAATCTCTCTACCTAATCTACACCTCTCAATTTCTCTAAACCCAGAGACAAAGAGTAATGATAATATTAATTTGTCTGTTATCCTTCTGGGGCTCATATGGGGTGGCTCCAGCCAGAAGACAAGTCACCAATCTTTCGTCACTAGCTCAAGGGCTCAGTGATTCAGAAAGGAAGACTCAGGGAACATTCTAGTACAAACACTCATTTTATTTGGGCTTGGGTTTATATAGAGATTTAAACAAAGAACATTTTTCTTTTTTTAAAATTTATTTTTTATTTAAGAAAGGATAAATTAACAAAACCATAGATTAGGAGGGGTACAATTCCACACAATTCCCACCACCAAGTCTCCATATCCCATCCCTTCCCCAATAGCTTTCCCATTCTCTATTCCCTCTGAGAGCATGGACCCAGGGTTGTTGTGGGTTGCAGAGGGTGGAAGGTCTGGCTTCTGTAATTGCTTCCCCGTTGAACATGGACGTTGACTGGTCAGTCCATACTCCTAGTCTGCCTCTCTCTTTCCCTAGTATGGTGGGTCTCTGAGGAAGCGGAGCTCCAGGGCACATTGGTGGGGTCTTCAGTCCAGGGAAGCCTGGCCAGCATCCGGATGGCATCTGGAACCTGGTGGCTGAAAAGAGTTAACATACAAAGCCAAACAAAATGTTGAGCAATCATGGACCCAAAGGTTGGAATAGTGGAGAGGAAGTGTTAGGGAGGGTACTCACTGCAAACTCTAGTGTACTTCTGCTTTCAGGTATATATTTTGCACTAGTTTATGGATACGTGTGAACATATGCTCTCTCTCACAGAACCTGGTCTATATCTAGGTTTTGGGACTTTGTTAGGAAGTGAACCAAATGGGATGGAATTAGAGAATATTATGAAAGGAAAGGTCTCACCCGAGTAATGAAGCTGAAGTGTTGTCATTCCAGACCTGAAGTCTCTGGACACAATCTGAGCTGAAGCATGCTGGGGTGGCACTCGTTGTGTTGATTAGGTTGCAATCGGCAGATACAATATTATTTGATATGGATTGGGAGAGGCATGCGGGAAAGTGGGCCCTATCCTAAGGTTCTAGGACTGGGGGAAATATAAGCTCTATAGTGGAGATGTGAGGTTCCTACTGTCTTAGGGTTCAAAAAGACAATCGATAGTTAATGTTATCATCACATTATTTGGTAATTGGGTTAACTTTGAAAAGTCCTTTTGTTAGGGTTTGCTGTTAAGTACCCAGTATCTTGTATGTAGCTGTGCCATTGGTTGCTTCTGATCTACTTGGTCTAGGCTTCTGAGAGAGTCCGCATATCAAATACACAGCTTATATATTAAAAGGACTCAGTGTGTTTTAAAAACTTCGAGACATACAATTAATTTTCCCCCTCTCATATTAATTAACTAGTGATTTATATGATTACACTTTGCTAGGAGTGTACATAAACACCATTCCCACTTCCAAAAGACTGTGTCCCATCCCACCCACCCGCCCCCAGCCCCCACCGGCGCAGGAAGCCGCATGTCTACCCCTCACCACATGGTTTTTACTGTGGTGCCCTATTTTCAGTTTAGTCAGATCCTGCTTTTAGTTTCCCTTTAAGATCTTCTTTCTCAACTACTGTTGATGAGTGGGATCATCCCATACTCATCTTTATCTTTCTGACTTAGCTCACTTAACATAATTCCTTCTAGCTCTGTCCAAGATGGGTCAGAGAAGGTGGGTTCATTGTTCTTGATAGCTGTATAGTATTCCATTGTGTATATATACCACAGCTTTCTCAACTCATCTGTTGTTGGGCACCTGGTTAGCTTCCAGGTTTTAGCTATTATGAATTGTGCTGCTATGAACATAGGAGTACACATCTCTTTTTGGTTGGGTGTTATGGACTCCTTGGGGTATAACCCCAGGAGAGGAATTACTGGATCATAAGGAAGGTCCATGTCTAATCTTGTGAGAGTTTTCCAGACAGCTCTCCACAGAGGCTGGACCAATTTACATTGCCACCAGCAATGCAAAAGGGTTCCTCTGTCCCCACAGCCTATCCAGCATTTGTTGCTGCTGTCCTTTTTGATGTATACCATTCTTACAGGAGTGAGGTGGTATCTCAGTGTTGTCTTAATGTGCATTTCTCTGACAATCAGTGACCTGGAGCAGTTTTTCATATGTTTGTTAGCCTTTTGGATCTCCTCTGAGGTGAATGTTTTGTTCATATCCTCTGCCCATTTTTGGATGGGGTCATTTGCTTGTTTGGTGCTAAGTTTGCTGAGCTCTTTATATATTTTGGTGATTAGTTTCTTGTCTGATGTATGGCATGTGAAAATCTTCTGTGAGGGGTCTCTTTGTTTGATAGTTTCTTTGGATGTGCAGAAGCTTTTCAATTTGATGTAGTCCCATTGGTTTGTTTCTGCTTTAGTCTTCCTTGCAATTGGGTTTGATTCATCAAAGATGTCCTTGAGGTGTAGGTGGGAAAGTGTTCCACCAATGTTTTCCTCTAAGTATTTGATTGTTTCTGGTCTAACATCCAGGTCTTTGATCCATTTGGAGTTGATTTTTTGTTTCTGGTGAGATAAAGTGGTTCAATTTCATTCTTCTGCATCTTACAACGCAGTTTTCCCAGCACCATTTATTGAAGAGAGCCTCCTTCTTCCATTTAATCCCTTGGGCCCCCTTATCAAAGATTAGATGTCCATAGGTGTGGGGATTTATTTCTGGGCTTCCAGTTATCTTCCTCTGGTCTGTGTGCCTATATTTGTTCCAGTACCATGCTATTTTGATGATGATGACTTTATAATATAGTTTGAGATCTGGGAGTGTGATGCCTCCATTTCTATTTCTTTTCCTCAAGATGTTTTTGGCAATTCTAGTTGTTTTTAGGTTCCAGATAAATGATTGTAGTGTTTGTTCTATTCTCTTAAAGAAGCTTGGTGGAACTTTGATGGGTATTGCATTAAATTTGTATATGGCTCTGGAGAGAATAATCATTTTGATGATATTTATTCTTCTAACCCATGAGCATGGGATATCTTTCCATTTCTTGGTATCAGTTTCTATTATCTTGAGTAGCAACTCATAGTTTTCATTATATAAGTCTTTCACTTCTTTGGTCAACTTTATTCCTAGGTATTTGATTGATTTTGCTGAAACAGATAATGGGAGTGATTTCTGGATGTCTTCTTTTTCAGATTTAGTGTTTGCATAAAGAAATGCCACTGATTTTTGTACATTGATTTTTGTAGCCTGATACCTTGCTTTATTGCCTAATAACTTCCAGTAGTTTTCTTATGGATTCTTTAGGTCTTTCTATATATACTATCATATCATCTGCAAATAGTGAGAGCTTGACTTCTTCCCTTCCAATCTGTATTCCTTTGATTTTTTTCTCTTGCCTGACTGCTATGGCAATAACTTCCAATACTATGTTGAAGAGTAATGGTGACAGTGGACATCCCTGGCTAGTCCCCGATCTGAGGGGGAATGCTTTCAGCTTCTGTTCATTGAGTATGATGCTGGCTATAGGTTTGCTATATATAGACTCCACTATCTTGAGGAATTTCCCATCTATTCCCATTTTTTGTAGAGTTTTGAGCATGAATGGGTGTTGGATTTTGTCAAAGGCTTTCTCTGCATCTATTGAGATAATCATGTGGTTTTTGGTTTTGCTTTTATTGATGTAGTGAATAACATTGATTGACTTACGGATGTTGAACCAGCCTTGCATTCCTGGGATGAATCCCACTTGGTTGTGATGAACAATCTTTTTGATGTGCTGTTGGCCAAGATCTTGTTTAATATTTTGGCATCTATGTTCATCAGAGATATTGGTCTGTATTTTTCCTTTTTTGTCGTGTCCCTATCAGCTTTTGGTATCATCGTGATGTTGGCTTCATATAAGGTAGAAGGGAGTATTCCTGTTTCTTCAATCTTATGGAAAAGCTTGAGAAGTATGGGTACTGTTTCCTGAAAGTTTTGTAGAATTTGTTTGTGAAGCCATCTTGTCCAGCACTTTTGTTGTTGGGGAGATTCTTAATAACGGTTTCAATTTTTTTGTCCGTGATTGGTGCATTTAGGTTTTGTAGTTATTCTTCACTTTTGGAAGGACATATGTTTCTAGGAATTATTCCATTTCTTCCAGATTCTCTAGCTTGGTGGCGTATAGTTCTTCATAGAAGTTTCGCATGATTCTCTGGATTTCTGTGGTGTCAGTTGTGATATCTCCTCCATCGTTTACAATTCTCTTAATTTGAGTCTTCTCTCTTTTTTGTTTGGTGAATCTGGCTAGGGGGTCGTCAATTTTGTTTAATCTTTCAAAGAACCAACATTTAGCTTCATTGATCTTCTGTATGGTTCTCTTATTTTCGATGTTGTTTATTTCTGCTCTAATTTTTGTGATTTCTGTCCTTCTGGTTGCTTTAGGGTTCCTTTGTTCCTTTTCCTCTAAGTCCTTGAGGTGTGCAGTAGGGTGTGACCTGCCTTGTAAAATAAACCTAACTACTTAAGTAAAATGTTCAACTTAGGCCTACCAATCCATGCTGCTACTTTTTATTAGCAGAGTTCTGGTTTTCAGTTACTGTGAGACAACATAATGTTCTTAAAAGTTTGAGTTGATCTCTCATACTGCAAATTCATAAGGCATTTTATCAGTATTAAATACCATTAATCTGGGGGTTAGGCAATAGTGCAGCGGGTTAAGCTCATATAGCGCGAAGTACAAGGACTGCCTCAGGATCCCGGTTCAAGCCCTGGCTCCCCACTTGCAGGGGGTCACTTCATAAGCAGTAAAGCAGGTCTGCAGGTGTCTTTTTCTCCCCCTCTCTGTCCTATCCAGCAACAATGGCATAACAACAATAATAACCACAACAATGATTAAAAAAAACAACAAGGGCAACAGAAAGGGAAAAAAAATTCACCTCCAGGAGCAGTGAATTTGTGGTGCAGGTACCAAACCCCAGCAATAACCCTGGAAGCAAAAAAAAAAAAAAAAAAAAAAAAAAAAACCATTAATCTCTTTCTTCTTTATTCTAAACAGGGAACAAGTGTCCTTTCACCTTTTCTCCATATTGGATCAGTGATTACACTAGCTGCAATGATCTACAAGAAATCAGCAGTTCAGCTTTTTGAAAAGCATCCCTGTCTTTATATACTGACATTTGGTTTTGTATCTGCTAAGATCACTAATAAACTTGTGGTAAGCACCAAACCTTTTACTTAATTTTTTTTTTAACTTTCCTCTTATTTTTGTTTTATGGGTATGTTTTTTATTCTATGCCTTACATAGCAGCTCCAGAGTTTGTTCTCCTTCAATCAGAATCTTTTCACATTAGTATATGGGATCTGGTTTTTACTCTTTTAAAAATGAATCTTTTTCTCAAATACATTTATTTTTTTATTTTGGATAGAGACAGGGAAAAATTGGTGGGGGTGGAGATAGGGAGAGAGACACCTGCTGCACTGTTTCACCACTTGTGAGGCTTTTCTCCTGCAGGTGGGGACTGGGAGGCTTAACCCTCCGTCCTTGTGTACTGTAATTTGTACGCTTAGCCAGGTGGTACATGACTGCTTCTTTGAAGCTACAACTTGAGGTTATCAGAAATTTCTTGAACCTTTAAACTTTTCTACTTTCTATGCGATTTTTTTTTTCTGGAGCTGAAATCTCACATGTGTTTGATTTCTTTGCTCCTCTGCCTAGTTTTTATTCCAATAGACTGGGGAGAGACACTGTAGAACTAGGGTTTCCCCAGGTGTCTTAGCACTCCCACGTGGCACCAGAGCTCAGTAAGCTATCTCTCCACCCCCTCTATCAAAACTTAAATTGGGTTACAGTGTGCGCATTCTTCAGTATTAGTCTCTACCCTCAAATTAAGGCTTCTTGCGAAAAGCTGCTTTGGGGAGCTTAATTGGCACAGATATATTAACCCACTATTGAGCAGTCTTCACACACATTTGATGTCAGATTTTTAGTTTTGGAAATTCAGTAACCATTTCTAAGTAATTATTTATTATTATTATTACTATTATTTTACCAGAGCACTGCTCAGCTCTGGTGTAAGGTGGTGCAGGGGATTGAACCTCAGGCTTTGGAGCCTCAGGCATATAGGTACTTTTTGGAACTTGATAATTCCGCCACAAAACTAATTTTCTAGGTAGCTCATGTAATTGCTCTAATGTGAAAATGCTTATGTCATTGATTCTGTTTCATTCTTAGGTTGCACACATGACTAAAAGTGAAATGCATTTGCATGACACAGCATTCATTGGTCCAGCACTTTTGTTCCTGGACCAGTATTTTAACAGCTTTATTGATGAATATATTGTACTTTGGATTGCCCTGGTAAGTATTGTACTTTGTCCTTATTTCATGATTTGGAGGCTACTTGTTTTCTTCTTCCAAGGGACCAGTTCTGAAAGAGAATTCATGTAACTGTCATGGCTCAGAATACCAGAAAACCACACTTGTGAGATTTTGTGAGAGCTGGCAAGCTATACTTTGTGAGCCAGTAGCATGTTTTTATAAATACAGTCTTATTGAAACAGTCCACTTACTAGCATACTGTCTGTGACAGCTTCCATGTTAAAATGGCTGAGTTGAGCAGTTTGACAATGGCAGCAGTGCTCACAAATCTAAACTGTCTATTCTGTCTGAGAGTTTGTTGATCACAGGTATAGAAAAAATTCATGAGGAAGCCAAGTTATTAAATCATGTGGAAGGTGAATCTGTAGTCCAGATTGCTCTCCATTAGGCCATGAAACCACCACTGAAAAATGAATCTGAAGAGGAAATGAAAACTTAGGAATGTGACTAACCAGTGCTATGAATCTAATATCTCATTTCCCTCTCCTTTTTTTTTTTCCAGGTCTTTTCTTTCTTTGATTTGATCCGCTACTGTGTCAGTGTTTGTAATCAGATTGCATCTCATTTGCACATACATGTCTTCAGAATCAAGGTCTCTACAGGTCATTCTAACCATCACTAATGATGTAATTGGTGTCATAGGAAACTCATGTTTTCTGCAGAAAGAATCTGAACATATTGAGAATGGGGTGGATAAGAACAAATATAATTTATAATAATCACTGTTGTATAACTTTTCTTCTTTGTTACTGGTAACACTCCTTAACTATCCTGTATGAGAATGGGAATTTCCAAGTCCCATCCTGTAAATTATACATGTTGTACAGGGTTTGGCTCAAGAAAGCTTGCAGGAAAAAGTGCCATGTGTTAGTAAATATCCTGGATTCAGGAAAAAATTGTCATGGAGAGCAGATTCCCAGTAGTGGAGATTTCTGATGTACAATATTTGCAAGCCAAAAGAGTGTTGCTGTATAATTTTAACAAATCATCTTTTAGTAACATCCTTATTGAGTGTTTCTCAGGCTTTCTTTACTAAGGAACTCAGCTGTGGCACAGATTATGTTCCACTAGCTTATGAGGTAAACTAGAGACAAAGACCTTGAATTTAGATCAGAAGGTTTCCTATCTTTACATGTTGAAAAAGTCATTTTTTATTACTCAAAAATGGTTTATCTTGTGGGCTCGGGAATCCCGTTAGCATGCAGAATAATGTAGTAATTTTGTCAATCCATTTTATTTTTTTAAATAAATATATGATCTGAAAGCTGGCCTTTTCTCAGCTTTATTTATTGGAAGAAATAAACTGTGTTTTAATGTCATTTTTTTTATCCCAAGCAAATTTTATTTCTGTTCTTTAATAAATAAGGCAATTCAGCCAGCTGTCATCATGTGTCCTGTGCCCTTCCTATTTTGTATAAACTATTTAACTTTAAGCATAGAACTATGCTCATTTCCCCTCAGTAGATTTTTTTTTTATTTTTATAGCTGTCACCTTTGAGATTTATCATCAGTCTTTTGTGAATCTCAAACCCTCCATGTTTTCAGTAACTGCCTTTGTTAAGTACTTACTAAAAACTTTCACTCTTCTTTTTCACTTACTAGATATCTGTACTACAGTTTGAAATAGGAACCAGGTGTCCGCAGTAACAGTAAACCAGATCTCGTTCCACTGTATATATATATGTATGTATATATATAGGGTGTGTGTGTTACAATGAATATGTATAATTTTTAATTTGTTTATATGATGTGTATTTTATAGTGTGTGTATGTGATTGTGTGTGTGTGTGTGAGTGTGTGTGTGTGTGTGTGTGTGTGTGTGTGTGTGTGAGAGTTTGAGTGGAGAAAGAAAGAAGAAAAGGTTTTAAATTACTGGATAAATTGAAGTATCTTCTTATTGGGGCCAGAAGACAGCTACCCAATATGGTGTGCGCCTTGCCATGGCATGACTTGCATAGGAGTGACAGCACCAGTTAGGAGTGCCTGTGGTATGATTCCTCTGTGTGTGTGTGTGTGTGTGTGTGTGTGTGTGTGTGCCAGAAATAAAAGAATGAAAAACTAAGCAAGCCCAAAATCAGTGAAACCATGCATGTACAAGGCCCCATTGACACACATATAAAAAAAGAAATAATTTACTTTTATTTATTACCTGTTTCATAATCACAGCTAATAGCTGTACTTCATTGTGTGACAACCAAAGCTCTGCTTTCTTGCACTTCTTTTTTTTTTTTTTTTATTTAAGAAAGGAGACATTAACAAAATCATAGGATGGGGGGGCGGTACAACTCCACACAATTCCCGCCACCCAATCTCCATATCCCATCCCCTCCCCAATAGCTTTCCCATTCTCTATCCCTCTGGGAACATGGACCCAGGGTCGTTGTGGGTTGCAGAAGGTGGAAGGTCTGGCTTCTATAATTGCTTCCCCGTTGAACATGGACGTTGACTGGTCAGTCCATACTCCTAGTCTGCCTCTCTTTTTCCCTAGTAGGGTGGGTCTCTGAGGAAGCGGAGCTCCAGGGCACATTGGTGGGGTCTTCAGTCCAGGGAAGCCTGGCCAGCATCCGGATGGCATCTGGAACCTGGTGGCTGAAAAGAGTTAACATACAAAGCCAAACAAAATGTTGAGCAATCATGGACCCAAAGGTTGGAATAGTGGAGAGGAAGTGTTAGGGGGGTACTCACTGCAAACTCTAGTGTACTTCTGCTTTCAGGTATATATTTTGCACTAGTTTATGGATACGTGTGAACATATGCTCTCTCTCACAGAACCTGGTCTATATCTAGGTTTTGGGACTTTGTTAGGAAGTGAACCAAGTGGGATGGAATTAGAGAATACTATGAAAGGAAAGGTCTCACCCGAGTGATGAAGCTGAAGGGTTGTCGTTCTACACCTGAAGTCTCTGGACACAGTCTGAAGTGAAGCATGCTGGGGTGGCACTCGTTGTGTTGATTAGGTTGCGATCAGTGGATGCAATATTATTTGATAAGAATTGGGATAGGCATGCGGGAAAGTGGGCCCTACCCTACGGTCCTAGGACTGGGAGTTTAGGCTCTATAGTGGAGATGTGAGGTTTCTGCTGTTAGGGTTCAAGAAGACAATGGATAGTTACCGTTATCATCACATTATTTGGTAATTGGGTTGACTTTGAAAAGTCCCTTTGTTAGACATTCAATTTTTCCCCCTCTCATATTAATTAAATAGATTTATATGACTACAGTTTAATAGGTGTGTACATAAACACCATTCCCACCACCAAAAGATTGTGTCCCATCTCACCCACCCACCCCACCCCCCACCCCCCGTTGGCCCAGGAAGCCGCATGTCCACCCTCCCCCTCACTACAGGGTTTTTACTTTGGTGCCCTACTTTCAATTTAATCAGATCCTTTTAGTTTCCCTTTCTCATCTTCTTTCTCAACTTCTGTTGATGAGTGGGATCATCCCATACTCATCTTTATCTTTCTGACTTAGCTCACTTTACATAATTCCTTCTAGCTCTGACCAAGATGGGTCAGAGAAGTTGAGTTCATTGTTCTTAGTAGCTGCATTTCTTGCACTTCTTATGGTTCCATCATGCTTGTACAATTTGGGTTAATAAATCATTATCATGTAGTGACATCCTACTGTCTTCCCAGGCTTCTTTTGCTAAGGAGCTCAGCTATGGCACAAACATGCCCCTCTAGCTGGTGAGGTGAACTAATGATAAAGACTTTGGATTTGGATTGAGCACTTTGTTGAAGTAGCATTTCCTTTTTTGTTGTTGTTGTTGCTCCAAGGAGTGGTGTCTCTCACAAGCTTGGGAAATCTTGTTAGTGTGCAGCAACAATGAAACCTTTCATTTATTTTTCTAGGCTATTACCGGAAAGGGAAATCTCTCGTTTTGCTTGCTAGCAACTTCTCCAGAATCTGTGATACAGAAATTAACACGGGAAAATGCTAGGGCAGATTAGATTTTGAAAGTTAGGACAAAGCAACAAAAAGGAGGAGGAAAGATAATTTGACCTCTTTGGCACAGTTACATGTATTATTTTACTTAACTATTACAATAGTCACAACCACTGTTAATTACCTACAGTGGGGATTGAGGTCTGCAGAGGCTAAAAGGCACTAATGTTCACGTAAGTGCTGCTTTCCCAAGTCAGAATAAGAATCCAAATCTTCTGAATCCTGAATCAGTGTTCTTCCTATGTTAAATAGTTATTAGCAGGCTAAAGCTGAAACCAACATGCTAGAATCTTTCCCGCATAAAGATGGTCTCTAAAGTATTCATATACTTGGTATGTGTATACTTTGGTGTTAATTACCATCTTCGTCAGATCAAGGGTACAATTGATAGTCACTTTTATTTGGCTGTGGTTTGTTCTTGCAATTCAGTACTTACTTAAGTATCAGAATCACCTGAAGATTTTTTTTCTTCTTTTTAGTCTCTTAAACGTATTTTATTTATTGTTTATTGTATAGAAACAAATCAAGCGGGAAGGTGGAGATAGAGAGGTAGAGACACCTGCAAATGCTGCTTCACTGCTTATGAAGCTTTTCCTCTGCAGGTGGGGACCAGAGGCTTGAATGTGCTCAATCAGGTGTGCCACCTCCTGGCCCCCTGAAGCTTTTAAAAGTAAAAGATTTTTCTGTATTGTGTCTAGAGATGACTTAGTAGCTTTGGGATGGGGTCTCAGAATTTTCACACACTTCCTAGAATTCTAGCCTTTATACTAAATCCTTTTCAGGTACAACTAGATTTAGAAGCTACTACAAAAACTAAAAATATACCATGGGTGTTGTGAAGTGTAGTACTAACATAGTTGGGGATGTACTATGGAAAATCTTTAGGTGTCTGTGTCTCCAAATCAAATTACATTAACTTCACTTTGGTTACTTGCTTTCATCCCACTCTCCAAACACATAATTTCTTTGTTTAGAAACCATGGACGTCTGAGGATTGGGCCAGAGAAATAGCTCAGTGTGTTAGAACATACTGCTAGTAAGTCAGACTCCAAGGTCCTAGGTTCAATCCCCAGCACCACTTTTAGCCAAAGTTGAACAGGGCACAAAATAATGAATATATGAGCCTTATAAAACTGAAGCTCTCAAACTGGAAGTGATAAAGTATTTATCACTGGCTTCAGTTGACTGAAATTCCTTTATTTAAGGTTCCTGAGACTGCAGATGCTATATTCTGGCTAGCATTCTCAGCTCCCTGAGAATGTTTTAGGAAAGTAATGTGGACTAAGAAATGCCTGCCCAAGCCCAGCGCTAGTGATGCTTCTACCCACACACTTTACCTCCTTAAAAAAAGTGGAGCTTTCTATACCACAGACCCAGAATTCTGAGCCACTATGATCAGGTCCCTTCTAGACCGGCTTAGTTTCACATCTATTGCATTGTTTATGTTTATTATTGTTATTACTATCATCATCATTATATTTCAGTGAGAGAGAGAAAGATACAGAGAGAAACCAGAGCACTGCTTAGCTCTGGCTTACGTTGGTGCTGGGGATTGAATGTGGGACTATAGCACCTCAGGCATGAACGTCTTATGCAGAACCATTATGCTCTCTCCAGCCCCACCTCATTTTATTGGTTCTCCCTTCACAATGGAAACCAAGTATTTACACAAGCTACAAGATGTTCTGCTTTTATTCTTATCTTCATGTCCGCAGGCCTCTTTTATCAGTGTGGAACAACTGAAACACCTGCTTTCTCTGTTAAGGATTCTGTAATGATTCCTGGGGGAGAGGACAGTTGCAGCAACTTACAACTAAGTCTCTACAAAACCTGTATTATTTTTCCCTGCTCTTGTACCACCAACACACACACACACACATATACACACACGCACGCACGCACGTGCGCAAAGTTTGCAGCTTTTGAGCCCAGCTCTGTGAGTGCAAAAATATTAGAGCCCTCCAAAGGCCTGAGAAAGCTGATTTCAAGGATCACAAACTCAGCTGCCAGTGTGATACAAACAAGATCAGGTTACAGGATGTTGGAGACACTGGATTCTGGAGACTGAGAGCTTCACTGGTCCTACCAGGCAGAGGCCAAAGTCCAAAACTCGCCTGTAGGTCTAGTCAGTTATGTTTAATATTACTCTTATTTCACTGTCTTTTCCTTTGATTTCTTTTGTTTCTTCTGTTCTTCATATTCAACTATTTTCTGTTGGAAATAACCTGTGGGTCAAAATAAAGTGTTAGAGGCGGCTAATCTCACCAAGCTCAGGAGTCTCCCTTACACATGCACATTCCTGCCAGAATTCACATGCCTCGTAGACTTCTGGTGAGTCACACATTCACCTGCACCCCAACCCCAAAATAAAAAGCCTACAATGAGAATGAGGCTTCATCTAGCTGCCTATGAGTAAGGCAACTTATATAAAATGCCAGTCTGGGAGGCATTGTCTTAGCCCTCAGTATTTCTTTACAACACCACAGATAAGATTACAGCTATGTGGTATGTCTGTGTGTGTGTGTGGGGGGGGGTGCGGTATACATGGTAGAGCACACATACTACAGTGCACAAGGATACACGTTCTAATCCAGGGCCCTCATCTCCACAGTAGGAAGTTCACAAACAGTAAAGCAGTGTTGCAAGTGTCTCATCTATCTCCCCTTTCACTCTCAATCTCTCTGTCTCTAACCAAAAACAAACAAAAAAAAAGATTACAGCTATGCTGTCAACCCTAAAAGCACACTTTACTCTCCAACTGACTGCTATTTCTAATTTGGAGGCAGCTGCCCACTACCAACTTAGACTGCTTTCACTGTACCTGCAGGAGGGTTCTTGCTCTTCTCTGCTTCCTGGATGAAAAGAGAGAAGAGTTGTGTCTTCACAAATTTCTTCACAAATCGGCGGTTGGCCTTGGAGTGCAGTGCCTTGTAGAAGGCCCTTTCCTGGAAGTGTCCTTGCCCATTGGCTTCCCTCTTGATATAGGAAGCATAGTGACCCACAGTCTTGACAAAAAACTGCACAAAAGGGCCTGAAACATGCTCATTGATTTGTTCTGAGGCTGGAGGGAACAAATGAAACTATAAGAAACAACCCCCTCTTACCTCCAAATAGCTTTCATTGCAGACTGAAAGGTGGGGGAGGGGCCATAATGATAGACTGAATAAAATGCAATATGATTTCATTGTTGCTTAGGAAGAATGAAATCTCATACTCAGCTCTCACAATCCAGACTTCCTGGACTATCTTATCACTGCTGAGTGAGTTGATATTAGCTCCAGAATAGTTGGGAACTATGTATGTTCAGGTTTTTTAGAGAAACTCAAAATAAGAGAGACCTAGGACTTACGCTGAAATTCACCCTTCTGATGACCAAGAGAGGATAAGATGTCATCCTGAAGCTTGGGTGGTAGGATGTCTTTTTCATCACCAACCTAGGAAAGGACAGAGCCATCAGGGAGAAGTTGTGATGTGTTGATGGAGAGCATGAGGATGGCATGAATGTACAGTCCAACTCTTACCCACCCCCAACAACTGGAAACAGAAAAACAATAGACACTACTATTTCTTGGTCTTCTGTTTGACTCTGAGCTTATCTAAACCCTCTCTTTATCCCTGTGGTAGTTGACTTTTGTACTTCTGTCTAAAGGCAGGAACACTTAACTGCCATATGAAGTCATATGTCTGTCAGCCATAGGCTCTTTGAGAGAGGGAAGGTCTGATTGCATGGATTCTTAACAATTTTGGCTTGGGAAGACCTTCATGCCTGGGGCTCTGAGGTCCTCAGTTTAATCCTCACATCACCATAAAATCAGAGCTTGGCTGTGCTCTGGTCTCAGGGTCTCTCTTGCTCTAGCTCCCCCCCTCCCCTCATTCCTATCACATTAAAATAAATAAAATATTTTAAAAAGAAAAAGGAAAGAACGCACAATTTGCTGAGATAAGTGGGGCAGGAATGAGATGAGTAATTGTGTTGGTGCTATGTTATCTGAACCCAGACACTTACTGACATTAGGAAGGTTCCATCACAAAGATTCACCAACAGGACCTGAAATACACACAGAATGGCTCAGAAGAGCTTTAACATTTCCGTTTCTACCCATGACTCTCCATTTCAGCCCATGCAGCAACAAAATCAATCAGCATCTTCAGTTCTCATTTTCCTTTCAGGCACTTTCCTTTCTCACCACACACCTCCTAGGAGGCCTCAGTTCCTTTCCACAAGTGTAGGGAGGAGGGTAAGGGAGGAAACTAAAGGAGAGAGAAGCACAGTGGGGGAAAATCCTAGCTAGTCACTCCTGTAATAAAACTGATCAATAATTGCTTCTGTGAATGGAACACTTAGTACATAGCATGTGGGACAAAACCTTAGCAAGTTTTATCTAATCCCAACAGTCTCATAGAGGCAGTTGTTATTTCTATTCTGCATGTCAGGAGACAGAGTCAAAGAAGTAAAATGGCCTAAGGTTAAACTAACAGGCATTAAGAGCCAGTTTTCAAGCCTAGATTGTGCTGTCCTCAGGGTTGCATCCCTCTGCCAAAACCTCTCTCTCTTTTTTTTGAGTGATTTAATATTGATTTACAAAATTATAAAACAACAGGTATATAGATGCACACTGTTCCTACCACCTGAGTTGTGTCCCCGTCCCCCTCCAGTAGAAACTGGAATAGTTCCCCCCAGGTCACAGATAAGGGTTGACTACCTCTATCTATCCACCTCTCTACATGTAAACTTTTTTAAGCTCTGGTCCTCATGCATGATAATGTGTGCACTTAATCAGTTAGGCCGCTACCCAGCCCTAAGAGTTCTAACCCTGTTCCACATTTCTAAAAGACAGCCTTCAGGTGGAACTGAGCACAACCCCCTTTATGCTGCGCATGTGCTCACAAATTAGCACAGCCCTATGAAGCCTGTGTCGGTCTTTCAAGTGCATCCTGGGCTCCTCTGTCCAGTTTGTGACCTTGACAGTAGGGTGGATGACCCCCTTCCTGCTCCCTTCTTCCAAATAAAAGAATAGAAAGAGACTGGAAAGTTTGCCAAAAGACAGCAGGCACTGTAATTATCCATCATTGGGGAAGAGAGATTGAACTAGTCCAGGCCTGAAACTACTTGTATACACAGACTCTGATGTACTTACTCAGGGAAGGCTGGTTGCTGTGGGGGGTGGGAGGTAAGAACATATGTGAAGCATTTTTGCTGTGAAGTTCTTCCTATAGATATTCCCAGTATTTGGTTATGTTTATCACATAACCTCTTCCAAGAGTCTTGTTTGTTTGCTTGTTTGTTAGTTTTTATCAGAGCACTGCTCAGCTCTGCCTTATGGTGGTATGGTGGATTGAACCTGGGACTCTTACAGTCTCAGGCATAGATGTCTTCTTGTATAACCATTACATTATTCTCCAACCCTATGTTTCCAGGGGTCTTGATGTGGATCTGATTATCCACCTTCCTTGTCAGCCTGCTCATTTCACAGAGCAGCAACTGAGGTATCAAGTAAGCCAATGCTTCTGAGTAGCAGGAGCTGCAGTTGGGCTGAACTTGGGGTATCCTCCCACCTAATCTGGAGGGTCTGGGTTGGAGGGAGGAGCCACAGCTTCTAAGAAGTTAGAGCTGCAGTGTCAGGAAGTTTCATAACTTCTAGGGCTGGGGCATTTTAGGTCCCATTGCTAAACACAGGGCTGGTCCTCTGTCCCAATTAGTCACAAGGCAAAGGCTTGTTCAAAGGGCATGTATACTCAGCAGTTCTGAGAAGGGCAGGGAAGGCCGGGGAAGCACAGAAGGGAAGCAGTCTGCTGCTTTGCTTGCCAGCAACATTTTGTGCAAGGCTTTAATGGGTTAGTGAAATAGCTCACTTGAATAGTGCACTGTTTTGCCATGTATGAGACCCAAGTTTAGACCATCCACTACCACATTGATGGAAACTTTGGTGCCATGGTCTTTTTCTCTGCCTTTCTACATCTCTGAAAGAAAGAAAAGAGAAGAAAAGGAAAGGGAAGGAAAGGAAAGGAGAGAAGGGAAGAGAAGAGAAAAGTAAAGAAAAAAAAAGAGAGAAAAAAAAGGCTAAACTATGAAGCACCTAGTTGAGTACACCTATTATCATGTGCAAGGGCCAGGATTCAAAGTCCCTGCTTCCCACATGCAGAGGGAGATGCTTCATGAATGATGAAGCAGGTCTGCAGGTATCTATTGTTCTCTCTCCCTCTATCTCCCTTTTCCCTTTCAATTTATCTTTGGCCTATCTAATAAAGAAAAAGAAAACAGGAGAGAGGAGGAAAAATAACCAACAGAAGCAGTGGATTCGTTGTGCAGGTACCAAGCCCCAGTGATAATCCTGGTTTATTTTTTACTAAAACAATAATATAATAATAATAATAATTAAAAATAAAGGAGGAAGGAGAAAAAAAAAGGCTTGTATTCTTTCTGTGCCTGTGTGTCCTACCTTGATGTCTAGTTCTACCACGTTCCATCTTGCCTGCAAGGCCCTGGAAAGGTATTTTTAGTTCTTTGGACTTGGTGTGAAAGGGGCGGCATCCTACCACTAGGGCTGGTTCCATTTCTCTTTAGTTCCTTTCTTCTGACCCAGCCTTTCCCCTTTGTCTACACAGAGTGAATCTGGTTTTCCCATGCACACATACCTACATAGAGCTTTTCTGACTTGAGGTTATAGTCGCATGCTGTCCTTTCAAAGTTCTTCCTGACATCTCAGTGCATGTTTTGAGTCGTTCTTCAACACTAGAGATAGAGTGAAGCTATCTATGCCTGTTTTTCTCACTGAGCTCTCTGCTGTATCAGGGGCCAATTCAAGAAATCACAAACTAACAAAACCAAAGGTTATTTGGACCTATATCCTCATTATCCAACTAAGCTCTGAATTAGAGATAGCTTTTTCTGAAGAAGGAAAAAAGAAAGAAGGGAGTTAGGCAGTAGTGCAGCAAGCGCAAGGACCAGCGTAAGGATCCTAGTTGGAGCCCCCGGCTCCCCACCTGCAGGGGGTTCGCTTCACAGGCAGTAAAGCAGGTCTGCAGGTGTCTCTTTCTCTCCCCCTCTGTCTTCCTCTCCTCTCTGGATTTCTCTATGTCCTATCCAACAACAATGACAACAACAACAACAATGATAAACAAGGGGAAAAAAAGAAAAAAACCTGTCTTTTCATTGGGGAGAAAGGACAATGGTTACACAAAAGAATTTCATGCCTGAGACTCTGAAGCCCTAAGTTCAATCCCTTACACCACCATAAACCAGAACTGAATAGTGCTCTAGTTGGAAATAATAATAATAATAATTTTCAAGATCTAGTTTGCAAACGTGCAAGCAAGCATGTGTTCATTCATTTCCAGGAATCAGAATGGATTCCAGTAGGGTGTGGGTTGTAGAGCCCAGCTGTTTTTATCTATTCAGATGACAGGCAGGACACCACAGAGGTAGCCTAAAATAAATAGTTAGTCTAAAATAGTTGGATACTCTCTGAATAAGCTATGTGGAGAAGCTTCAAGGAGCAGGAAGCAGACACTTAGGGAGCACCCACTATGTCAAACACTAGATTGGAAGCTTTGTGCTTGTTGCCTAGCCATACAGGCCTAGCTACAAACTGGAGGAATAACGTTATATCTTCCAGAGGAAGCTCATATTTGAAGAGGTTAGGTAACTTGTTCCAGATCACATAGCTGCTTGTAGCAGAGCTGGGGTTGGAAGCCAGGGGTCTGCCTACCTGGGAACCGGGCCCTCTTTGCTGCATCATACCTCTTCCATGGGGCTGTCCATCACTTCCTGCAGAAAGCGCATCTGTACTCCAACCATGAAGGGGGTAGGGCAGCAGACAGTGGCCAGAAGGCTCTCAGGGACAACAGGGATATAGGTGTGTGCCCAGTTGAAGGGGTAAAGCAGTGCTGCAGCAGCATGGATACACTGAGACAGGGTACTAAGAACAGGACACAGCATAATGGTTAGGGGGCCTCCATCCCTCCAAGCCTCCAATGGTACCCCCCACCCACACACACACACACACATTCACCAGCAGCTGCAATGAATGTTGTCTGTGTCCATGCAAAAGCTTGTTCAGCAAGTCAGCTATGCAGGTCACAGAGCTTGTAAGGGGAGGGGCCAAAACCAGAAGCAGTTTAGACCTCTCTCCCTGAGGACGGGGCCTTGACTTGATCCTACTCAGCTCACTTTTTTAAGTATATACTTTTTATTTATTTGTTTATTTGATAGAGACAAACTGAGATAGGGAGAAAGAGAGACACCTGAAGCACTGCTTCACCACTCATCAAACTTTCCCCATACAGGTGGGGACCGAGGGCCTTGAACCTAGATACTTGCACACTGTAATGTTTGCACTCAAGTGCACCATCCCCTAGCCCTTCAACTCACTTCTGACTCTAAAGAGAGCAAGGAAGAAATGCTTTCTCCAGGGAGATCACTGACTGAGCCCCTTCTGTTTCCCAGGCTACCAGAGGTAGGTCGATACTAGGAAGCATGCTTTTAAGGAACTCACAGTGTTGGTAAGCAGATGTGGCAGAGTCCTTACCAGGCTAGCTGAGCTAGCTTGGGAATTTCCTAGATTCCAGGAACCTCTGCCCAGCAATTCCTAACTGGGAAGTCCCACAAAGGATGTTCCACTAACCTTTTCCAAGCAAGCACACCCTGAGTAGTTACTGCCCAAGTCACAACTCAGCACTACTTCCTACCAGCTGCCCTCTACACATAATGCCACTCTTGGGTCTAGTCTACGCTCCACCAGCTTCCAGGGCTCTTTATATCTCCATATCAACCCAAAGTTAAGGCCAATCAAAACACAGATGTGGAAGCTTTGTTTCAATTCTTGCTATCAAACCAGCACTTCCTGAGTTAGAAAGAGAGAGCCTCTGAGAGTTTGGCCAAGGTTTAAACTGACTGGAAGTCCCCTCCTTGCCTGAGCAGTGGGCTCTGAAAAGCTCTGGGAAGTGTGGGAAGGAAGTGTGGAGTGGTGGAATATCCCTAGAGAAAGTTACCACCTGAGAGGTAAGTCCTGCCAGCTTTTGTCCGTGTCCAGGTCAACTGACACCTGAGTGAGTCCCCTTTACTTCCTAAACACAGACCTGAGGGGACAGGCCTGGAGCTCAATTCCACTCCCAACAGGAATTTCCCAACAAGGCTGAGAGCACAAGAGCTATTTCCAAATCAAAATATGCCACTCCTCTCAAGGACTAGGCTGCAATGGGTTCCTTTTGGCTATACTACTGGGCTTTTATAGAATTTGCAACCTACAGAATATTCCCTGCCCAAGCTTCCTTTCTCCTAAAGCCCATGACACTCTCTTGACCCAAGGGCTTAACATTTGAGTCCCCATCACCTTTTTCTTCATCTTTTTCTTCTTCCCTAAAATGCAGAACCAGGCATGTCAACCCGCTTTCTCCCTGTTTGGACATGAACTGATCAGCATCCTATTGCTTTAATTATTTTTTCCTTCCTCATTCTGTCACATTGTCTCCTGTTGGCTTTTTTAGACCTGGAACTCCTAAGAGATAGAGACCAAGAATGGTAGTGTCCTGCTTTGAGTATATGCAGGAATACACTCAACTGTGGATTTATTATTTTAAAAAACAGCATTTATGAAAATATGTCTGTCAGGGACCAATGTAAACTATAATTTCATATCACCCATAACACATCTTTAAAAGGCAGGTGTAACATATTCTCTCTATTTTATAGTTAGGGAAAGCACTACTTCATAAAGTTAAGAAAATAACCCAATAGGGACCAGGCAGCGGTGCACCTAGTTGAACATATACATTACAGTGTTCAAGTTCCCAGCAATGCTGTTAAGTGTCTCTCTATCCTTTCAATTTCTCTCTGTCCAATCAAAATCATACAATCAAATAAGCCTTAAAGAAAATGTATAAAAAAATATTACAAAAGGGACCCCATAACTAAAGGGGAATGAATAAGATTTGAACTTCATTCTACTGATTTCAACACAATTCTCCCATCCACTACAAAATTCTGCATCTCTGTAATGTCACTATGTCCTGTTTTATCTTCCCGATGCTTGGCATCTAGCAAACAGTAGATACCCAATGAGTGCTTGTTAAATGAATGATCATATAGATAGATGAGACATGTTTGCCTTGAGGGATGATGGAGTTGACCTCATACTTCTGTCGGATGATGGAGTTGACCTCATACTTCTGTCTTCCTGCCCTCCACCCTCCCTTGCGTCCGCATCCACCTTGCCTGGCCTCCACTTGGGCAGTTACTGGAATGCTTCATTGTACCCTCAGAGCTAAATGTGGGACCTCCTTTCAGACTTAAGCAGCAACCAAATTTGGAGGCAGAATCAGGCGAATTGCAACAACCATTTCTGTAGACCTTGTGCAGGTCAAGAATGGGAGGCAGGAAGTTGAGTACAGGGTCCCACAGCCTGATGTCCCTTGAGAGCCCTCCAGTCTGTTCCTGTGAGCCCAGGGATATCCACCAACTCCCGAGAACCATTAGAGAGGACCCACCTGAGGTCTTCTGCCAGAAAGATGATTCTTCTCTCCAGCACAGCAGAGGCAAAGATCTGAAGGATCTGCTCAAAACGCAGACATTTCAACAAGGAACTAAAATCCACATGTTCTAGGTGGGAGTCCAGAGGTCTAGTGAGTGAGATGAACTGCAGGGAAGCCAGAGAGAGGGTGTCACCATACTGAACAACTATGCTGACCCCAGAGTGCCCAGCTTCCACTCCATTTTCCCCAAAGAGCAAATCTGATCCTACCTACTAAAAGCCCATCCTTGATTTCCCTCTGTCTGGAGGAAAACGCTGATGGAAGCCCTGCTCCCCTCCCCTCAGGATGCTCCACCACATCAGCTCCTTTGCTCTCCTGGCAGGCTCTCTGTTATCTGAAGTTCTTCACAGGCCCATCCATGGGTTACTCTCCTATCTTCTCCTCTCCCTCCTCATGGCCTCAGAGACTTCCTTTAGCTACTTCCCGTGTTTCTTTAGCACTTTCTCCTGGATTATACTGTTTTTTCCCCTATTATCACATAACATGACATTTGATTATATATTTATCTGTGCTTAGTTATTTAATGCCTCATTCCTTCACTAGATTTTTAGCTTCATGAGGTCAGGGACCACATTTGTTTTATTTGCCACTATATCTAGAAAATGGTAGCACCTGATTCACACACAAGAAGCATTCCATATAGATTTTTTAATGATATTTACTTTATTTTATATATTTTTGATTTTTTATTGGATAGCGACAGAGGGAAATTGAGAGGGAAGGGAAAGAGACAGAGACTCCTGTAGCACTGCTTCATTGCTGTGAAGCTTCCTCCTTAAATAAGGTGGGAACTGAGGGACTTGAGCCTAGGTCCATACTTATTTTTTGACTAAGTTCTGGGCAGGGAAGATGGCAGAATGGTTATGAAAAAAGGCTTTCATGGCTGAGGCTCTGAGATTCCAAATGTAATCCCCACTGTACCACTATAAGCCAGAGCTGAGCACAGATGAGCAGTGCTCTGGTCTCTATCTTTTGCTCTATATCACTCTCTTATGAAAATAAAATAACACAAACTAACAAAAAGGGGGGATGGGCTATAGCTCCCGGATTGGGCGTACAAAGAGCAAGGACCGATGCAAAGATCCCGGTTGGAGCCCCAGGCTCCCTATCTGCAGGGAAGTCACTTACAAGTAATGAAGCAGGTCTGCAGGTGTCTATCTTTCCCTCTATATCTTCCCCTCCTCTCTCAATTTCTCTCTGTCCTATTTAAAAAAATTAAAAAATAAAATAAATGGTTGTAGGAACCATGGATTCATAGTGCAAGCACCGAGCCCCAGTGATAAACCTGGAAGCAAAAAAAGACAAAAAGAAAAAAAAAAGTCCCTCATATTGTTTTTATTTGGGGAAGCTAAGGTTCAGAGGGAAACAGAGATTATCCAAACTCCCAGAGGTCAGGTACAGGATTCTTAAAATATGTTCTGCCAGGGGTCTGGCAGTGGTGTACTGGGTTAAACACACATAATATGAGCACAAGGACCCCTGCAAGGATCCCAGTTCCAGCCACTGGCTCCCCACCTGTAGGCGGGATGTTTCACAAGTGGTGAAGCAGTGCTGTTGGTGGCTCTTTTTCTCTCTCCTCCCTACTTCCCCCTTCCTTCTCAATTTCTCTCTATCTCTATCCAATAATAAAATAAATAAAAATATTTATAAAAAATAATAATGTTCTGTCTGTTGCCTCAGTCTACTAAGTACCCCAAAAAACAATAGCATCCTTGTATGGCTTGGGTGGGAACTCACAGAGGTGGGGGTGGCAAACAGGAAGAGGGAGGCGGTGGGGGTGATGGGTGCTAACAGATAGAGGCCATGGTGAGAGATACGGGACAGAAGAGGATCTTTGTGGGGGTTAGGGGCAAATGCTGGCTTGGTTGTTGTGGGTAAAGTTCCATTAAGCACCAGAAACCCCAGCTTACATAATTTGAAATTACTATGAATCAGAATCTTAGGGTCATATGCGTGTGTGGTTTTTGTTTTGTTTTGTTTTGTCACCAATAATTCACCACTATGGGTTGACTTCAGGAAGAGAGAAAGAGAGACTGCCACACTACAGTGACCTCCAGTGTGGTGAGGGGTGGACTCCGACCTAAGAAGTGCACATGGCACACCAGCCAGGTTAGCTATCTTGCAGGCCAGGTGTCTTCTTATTTGTGTTGTCACTAGGCTTGGCTGTCCTCGCTAGCTTTTTCCAGTGGGAGAGGAAGGAAAGACCACAGCACTGAAGCTTCCTTAGGTGCCACAGTATTCCCATGTGGTATACAAAGGGCTGAAACCCAGGTCACACGGAAAAGCAGGTTCCCTGCTAGGTGAGCTATCTCATGTGCCCTGAGGCTTGTGCTGTGAATAGTGACTTGAAATGTGAGCTCCAGGTTGGGAGGATCAGAACCTGCAGGATTGGGGTTCAGCTCTGCCAAAAATTCAAGTCAAGTCCCAAGCCCTGCCTAGCTCAGGAAGACTTCAGTCATGAAAGTGCCACAGAAGTCCACCTGCTCCAGCCAAGGAGGGCTTCTCCCCTTTTGTTGACCCACCTCTGTGCCTGAGTCAGGGATGAAACTCTTGAGGGTGACGGTCTTTCCTGGAGCAGGGAAAGCTGCCTCTCGGAGGCCCTGCATGAATGGGTAGATGACAGCCATGGAAATCTGGTGCCGCTTCTCTACTTCATCCAGGATCTGTGACAGAGAGGGCCCACAGGAGGTGTGATTCAGGAAGACTCTACCAGGTTTGATGCAGAGACCCCCTCCCCACCCCCGACCTGAGGCTTCCACACAGGTGGGCCAGTCCCCTCTCCCATATCACTTCACCATGTAGCTCTCTTTCCTCCCTGCCAGAGATGGGCCTCCTGCTAAATGATCTGCTGTTGATCTCTTGCTACAGGTCTTTTTTTTTTTTCCTTAACTTCTTCTCCTTCCCCTTCTCCCAGTCCATGCTCTTCACTTTTCCTGCTGTCAACATGGAACTGCTCCAGGAAGTCATCATAGACTACAGCTGACCTTTGAATAATGGGTGGGTTGGGGCACTGAGCCGCTGTGTAGTCAAAATCCCTTATATAGTACTGTGGAAGTTGGAGCAGTGACTAGAGCATTGACACATAATCTTGAGGTGCCAAACTCAGTACATGTGCCAGAGTGATGCCCTGGTTCTCTCTCCCTTTCTTTCTCTGTGTAAATTAATATATATATCATTTTTGTTTTTTCTTTCTTTCCCCACAAAGCCACCAAAGGTTATCACTGGGGCTCCATGCCTGCACGATGAATCCACTGATCCTGGTGGGCAATCTTCCTTTTCTGTCTTCCATCCTTTTTTTCCTCCCCCCTTACTCTCACCCCTTTCTTTCTTTCCTTTATTCTGTTTTTATCTTTTTCTTAGATAGAACAGACATAAATTGAGAGGGGGAAGATAGAGAGGTAGAGAAACAGAGACACTTACATCCCTGCTTCACCACTTGTCAAGCTTCCCCCTGCAGGTGGGGACCAAGGGCTTGAATCCTGGTACTTGAGCACGGTAAGATGTGCTCAACCAGGTGTGACTCAACTGAGCCCCTGAATAAATAGTTTTTTTTCAAAGAGGCCTACGTTTAACTTTAAAATTTTTTTAAAATTATCTTTATTTATTTATTGGATATAGACAACCAGAAATCGAGAGGGAAGGGGGAGGTAGAGAGAGACAGAGAAACACCTGCAGCCCTGCTTCACCACTTGTGAAGCTTTCCTTCTGCAGATGGGGACCAGGGACTTGAACCTAGGTCCTGTGCACTATAACGTGTGTTCAACCAGGTGCGGCACCACCCAGCCCCACGTTTAACTTTTGACTCCTCTAAAACCTAACTACTGACAGCTTGCTGTCATCATGATTAACATAGCAGGCAGGAGAGACAGCACACCAGGCAAGGCATTTGCCTTGCTATATGCCTAGTTCAGGTTCAAAGCTGGGCACACTGAGGGAGTGCCACAGCACTAGGGGATTTTCCAGTGCTGTCATGTCTCTCTCCCTCTCTCTATCTGAATGAAAAAGCAATTGGAAAGTGATAAACTCACACATGCAGGAGATCCCATCTCTGCACTACCCCTCTCCCCCCCTCCAAAAAAACCTGACTATTATTTTGTATGCTTTAGGTATTGCATACTATATACTTATAATCTAGTATGCTAGAGAAAAGAAAATGGTATCAAGCAAATCATATGGAAGAGAAAATCCATGTAAGGGGCCAGGCGGTGGCACACCTGGTTAAGTGCTCAAATTACAGTGTGCAAGGACCCAGGTTCAAGCCCCTGGTCCCTACCTGTATGGGGACAGCTTCACAGGTGGTGAAGCAGGGCTGCAGGTGTCTCTCTGTCTCTCTTCCTATCTATCCTCCCCTCTCAATTACTCTGTCTCTATATGATAATAAATAAAAATATTTTTTAAAAAATAAGATACATGTACAACACTGTACTGTATTTATCAATGACATAAATTTATAGGGTCTATTTATTTTTAAAAAATCTGTGCATAACTAGATTCATACAACTCAAATCTGTTATTCAATGGTGAACTGTAAATTCTTTATCCGTGATAATGTTAAATTATTTCCCTTCTTTCCTTTTATCTCTTTTCTTCCTCCTCTTCCTCCACTTCCTCCTCCTTTTAATTTTATTTTAAATAGACACAGAGGCTGAGAAATAGGGTGAAACAGACCACAGCACTAAAACTTCCTTCAGTGTGGTAGGGCTGTACTCAAACCAGGGTTGTGCACATGGCAAAGCAGTGCATTATCTAAGTGAGCTATTCTGCTCACCTGATATTATGTTCTTTTTTAAGAATATTTATTTATTTATTCCCTTTTGTTGCCCTTGTTGTTATTTTATTATTGTAGTCATTATTGCTATTGTTATTGATGTTGTCCTTGTTGGATAGGACAGAGAGAAATGGAGAGAGGAGGGGAAGACAGAGAGGGGGAGAGAAAGATAGACACTTGCAGACCTGCTTCACCACCTGTGAAGCAACTCCCCTGCAGGTGGGGAGCCAGGGGCTCAAACCGGGATCCTTATGCTGGTCCTTGCACTTTGCGCCAGCTGTGCTTAACCTACTGCACTACTGCCCAACTCCCTGATACTATGTTCTTTAGGACTGGGTGGGGTAGACGTCTAGAGGGTAGGCTCCTTAGGTGCCCTCCAACTTCCTATGGATACCCCTCCAAGGAGCCTGCTAGGGACAGACTGCACTGAAACTAATCAGAGGGAGCCAGAGGGGGACCCCCCCCCCATCACTATATAGTCAATGCCCTCATCCTGCATAGTGTTTGGCCTTCTCACATATCACTTCATTCCAGCCTCACACCAACTTGTGAGAGGAAGGGGAGGGGTCATAATGTGTACCTGACATGAGGAAACTGAACCTTGGAACATAAGTCTCCTGAAATTCCTGGGTTCCTAATCCAGGGGGTTGTCCCACTTCTGCCACAAGGTGGGAGCAGTGGGTCTCTCTGCAAGGGAGCCAGTTCCCAAGGTTCAATTCTCACTTTTTCCTAAAGTCAAGTTGAGTCCAAGTCGTTCTCTGTCTCAGTTTCCTCAAGTGTGTCTTAACTGACCTTGACCAAGATGGGGATCTGTAAGGGAGCAGCGCCACTTGGGGCTTGGGGAGCACAGACAGGGTAGATCATCAGGTGTACCTGTATGCCAGACAGGCCAAACAGGCCCCAAGGAATCCCACTCCACCCTTACCTTGGAGAACAAGCCGAAGCAGCCGATGCAGCTGATGATACAGTACACCCTGGGAAGGCGAGGGTCACTGCCGGCAGGCTGGGGAGGGACAGAGAAGCTGCTTCAGGGCTGCAGCCTCCCCAGAACTTCACCCAATGAGGAAGCCTGAGGCTGGTGGTTGGGACTGATGGGTATATGGTGAGTGGTGGGCCAAATGGAGAAAGGCCTCACTGTACAGGGAGCCTGCT
Organism: Erinaceus europaeus; assembly: GCF_950295315.1. NCBI lineage: Eukaryota > Metazoa > Chordata > Mammalia > Eulipotyphla > Erinaceidae > Erinaceus > Erinaceus europaeus. Next base: position 65,889,963 of record NC_080172.1, on the reverse strand, counting down.
TATGGGACAGGAAGTAGGAGACTAGAACAGCTCTTAAAATAGCTCAAATAAGATGGCTAGGATGGGGCTAGGTGAGCTCACCCACAAATATCTCCTTTGTTGGTACCAGTACCACCTAAGGAATTATCCTATCACCCACAGCTGACCTCAGCTGCTCAAACCCCAGACTGTGTTCTGGGAGGTCCCAGAGGCTGATGCAGCAAGGCTTCCATGGCAAAAGCAGAGAGAGGATTGGTTGCAGCCTCCTACATAGGGCAGCTGTTAAAAACTGGGGAGAGTTGGGGGCCAGGCAGCAGCATACCTGGTTGAGCGCACACATTACAATGTATAAGAAACTAGGTTCAAGTCCCCAGTTCCTACCTACAGGGGGGAAGCTTCATGAGTGCTGAAGTAGTGCTGCAGTTGCCTCTCTTTCTCTGCCCCTATCTCACCCTTCCCTCTCAACTTCTCTGTCTCTATTCAAAATAAATAAATGAATAAATAAAACATTAAAAAAAACCTGGGAAGAGCAAAGACTAGAAAATGGCCAGCAAAGGCCCCCAAATGGGAGAGGGGGTGTGAGGGCACTAACATGGCAGCAGATGCTGGGTTGTGCTCTTTCTACAACCACCACTGCCAGAGAGCCTTGGCTTTTGCAGCTGAGGCTTGAGTATTCCCAGCTGTGGTGCTGAGTGGGTAGCTGAGAGGAGGGGGCAGTTCTGAGCTGCACAGACCAAGAGGCGCCTGCAGTATCCAATCTTCCTGCTTCCATCCACATTGGTCAGAACGAAGGAGAAGGTCTCCCTAAGGAAGAGTAGACAAGACCAGGTTTGCATTTACTCATAGCATCAAAAGCAGGACAGACAGCATCAGAGGGGTGCTGGCAAGGACCGTACAACAAAGGGGAGCTTCAAGTTAATCACAAGATCAGCTGTAATATCAAGGACTTGTTAAGTGCTTATGGAGTCAAGTCTAAATGCATCCTCCCCTTTAATTCAATAAACCACCCTTTGAGGTGAAGACAGTGATTCTCCCCACTTTAAAGATGAAGGAATTGAGAATCTGAGAGGGAGTTTCTGATCCAAAGACATTCAATTTCTAAGTAGTAAAGCCACAGTCTTAACTTGGATAGTCAAATGGATTTGAGCCCCTGTGGGAAGGGACTTTGCTTCTTGAAAGTCAATAGCATTTTGCTAAGTGCAGCTTCTCCCAGAGTCAGAGTCAAAACATGATGACTCTCCTGCAAGAGTTGAGGGAATCTCACCCTTCCCTGGATGGAGGGGACTAGTGAGCTGAGAGCCAGAGGGACCCCAGTATGAGATTTGTAAGTGAACCAATCCAAGTTCCTCTGCATCAAAAGAGGAGGCAGGAAGGAGTTGGCATATACACCAAGGACAGGGGGTCACAGGAGGCATATGGCTGATATCTGTCCCTTCTCTACCCATCCTAGATTCCCCTGCCCCAGGGATGAGCAGTTACCTGGGATACTCAGTGAGTGGTACCCACTCATTTCCATCTGGGAAGCAAAACAAGGGGATGGCTCCCAGCAGCCGCTCCTCCTCCTCCTGCTGGCCCCGAAGCAGGTTCTCTCGCTGTGATTGGAAAAGAGATAAGTGGAGCTAGGGGTAGGAGGAGAGGGCATGGCTGCTGGTAGATTTCTTTTGAGGTTCTAATAGTCAGTGAATGAGCTTTCCCACTGATAGGGGCATTCATATCATGCCCTGCCTGTCCCTCGGCACAGGGCTCCATGCAGGAGCTGGTCTGCAATGGCCCAGAGGTTGAAACAATTCCTCCAGGGCCAAGGACATGAACTTGAGATGGACTTGATTATTCTGTGGACCTACATGGTTTTAAGAAGGGAAGCAGGGGGGAGTCGGGCTGTAGCGCAGCGGGTTAAGCGCAGGTGGCGCAAAGCACAAGGACCGGCATAAGGATCCCGGTTCGAACCCCGGCTCCCCACCTGCAGGGGAGTCGCTTCACAGGTGGTGAAGCAGGTCTGCAGGTGTCTATCTTCTCTCCTCCTCTCTGTCTTCCCCTCCTCTCTCCATTTCTCTCTGTCCTATCCAACAATGACGATAACAACAATAATAACTACAACAATAAAACAACAAGGGCAACAAAAGGGAATAAATAAATAAAATAAAATAAATAAAAAAAATTTTTAAAAGAAGGGAAGCAGGACCACCCTGCATATAGAAAGGCCCTCAGGTGGTCTAGTTTTCTGGGGAGGACCAAGTCAGAGGGAGAAACCACACTAGAGAAGTGAAGCTACCAGCTCAGAGGCTGAAGCTGCAAGGTTAAGAACAAGGATGCCAACCCCCTCCCTGTCACCCCTGCTGCAGTAGACAGGAAAGAACCTGATGCCTGGGCTGTGGCCACATGCTGAGCCTGCCAGTCCCCTCACCCCTCCCCTCTGCCCCCAGCTATGAGCCTACCAGTTCTCCCTCTCCCAACCCAGGGTGGAATCTGTGAGAACTCAAGAGGTTTCACAGGGGCAGCAGGACTAGCCTAGTTTCTCTGGTCAGTTGTTCACAAAGAAGCCAGACCTAGATTCCCTGAGTGATAACAGCGAGCAAGGTAGGACTAGGAAGAAAATAAAAGCAGGAAGCTTATTGCAGCCCTAGACTTAAGCCCTGGTAGGGCAGGCAGAGGAAGAGAGCATCTACACACACACACACACACACACACACACACACACACACACACACACACACTCTTCTCAAACACTCCCTATCTTTGGTCTCCCCTTGCACCCCCCTCCTCCTCCCATACTTACCTTGGGAAACTGGTAGGTGATTGTGGGCTCATAATCCTTCCCTGAACGCTTTTTTTTGAGGGAAACCACAAGAAGGTACTCAAAGAAATGCTGTCCTCCAGTGAAATTGGGGAGACTATATTCTGGGGTCCTTTCAAGTTCCTTGACAGCAGCGCCCACGTTGTCTTGGGGTGGTCCTGGAACCAAGACACAGACCCATTCAGTACTTGATTGGTTCAAGGCTTCTGGTGGTGTCTATGAGATGAAAGCAGCATCCAAGCCCCCCAAGCTGCTACACAGAGGCCCCTGGAGTAGGTCCAGAGCCTCAGGTCACTGAACAGGAGCAGAGCCAGCTGGGCAGTTTCTGTGTCTTCCCTGGGAGACTTGAAACCACGAGGAGTCAAGAGAAAAGAAACCACTGACTTGGAAGCCACAGAGACGTACTGGGAGGCCATCTGGGAAGCCCCATGTCTCAGGGTACTGCTGAGCCTCAGTCCCTGCCACAGTGTTCTCAGAGTAAACTTCATTCACTAAATCAAATCAGATTCAAGGGATATGTATGTGGCCCTGACCACACCAGCCCCCACAGAGAGCATGACCAGCCCTGCGAACCAACGCAGGAAATCTGGTCAGTCACATGAGGGACCCTAGAGGGAGGTCAAGATACAAAAGGAAGAAGAGGAAGAAGCATTTCAAGGAAGAAACAATTCCATTGAAGAGGGTCACCCTGGGAGAGAAAAAAAAAAAGAAAAGAAAAGAAAAGAAAAAGGAAGTAGGTAGTCAAGTTCAGACCTGCTCGGAGCTGGGGAGGCCGTCGCTTGTGGAAGAGCCTGAGCATCCCGCCTACCCTTAGTCCTTCCATCTTCGCTGGCCTGCGGGCCATGGCGTGCCTCCCTTTCCTCCAGTGTAGATTCACTACAGAAAGCCTGAGACTGAACGGGATGCTGGTTCAGTTTCCAACCACAATGCCAGCAAGCCACGCCACGTGCCACCTTTCAAACCAAGGAGAGCAGTTTCCATCCTGTGAACCCACTGGTTGAGCAAAAAGGATGTGACAGGACCCAGGAAGGCAGTAGACCGCCTGCACTAACAGAGGCGGCATCCTGGCACTGCAGCTCAGACCTCAGCTCCTCCCAAGAGCCCCAGGGTGTGGTGAGAATAAAGGTCGCGAGCAAACACCTCCGAAGGCAGAGCTGCTTCTGGGCTCCAGACTGGCTCAGAGGCTGCAAGCTGTGCCCTGGGTTGATTTACACCCTTGGGACACTGAAGAATGCCTGGTAACATTAGTTGTGGAGTCAGAGACGTGGATCTCAGTCCTACAACATCAGCCTGACCTGTTTTTTTTCTCAGGCCTGACCTGTTTTTTTCTCAAAGTTTTCTGCAGCCATTAAGAACCCCTACAAGGTCATCTGCTACATTCTGGAACTTCCAGGATTCTACAAGCAAAAGGAAAGAACCAAATACTCCTTGCAGCCAGGATGACACTGCCCTCACCCCAGTTTAAGGTAAAAAGAACTGGCTTATTATCTAAATGGAGAAATTATTCCAGCAAAAAAGGAAATACTGGGGTCTCAAAGCCTCCTCTCCAAGCAGTAGAAAGCAAAGTCTGTGCCTAAACTGGAGGTATCCCTGACATTTCCAGACTATCTGTTGTGGTGCCCTTCTCATCTCCTGACATATTCTGAGCTAACACAGACTGGGGATCCAGAAAAGAGTCCCTCTTCCCAAATAGGAAGCACTAACTCGTAGGAAGCACTAACTCGGGACGTTTTCCCTGGCCGAGACAAGGAGATTGATGGTGTCAGCAGACATAGGGTCACTCGGTGACTGTGGAAAGAAACCATGTACTCTCCACCCTACCCCCACTTCACTCACTCTCTTCCCAGATGGAACAGGTCAACCATTCTGCTCAAGTGAAAAGCAGAGCAGCTGGCTCCTGGGGCTCCAAGGGATCTAGAAGTTGTGTTTGGAGTCTCAGATTCTCACACAAGACTTGAATGGATAAATGCATAGCATGAGCAAGGACTTGTGCCAGGAAGCTGTCTCTAAGGTGAGCTGGGAGACAGACAACAGAGTTTGGTGTCATTGTCCGCCATTCATGCAAAGAATCAGCAGAAAAAAGAAAAAAAAAAAAAAGCAGGTTCTGGAATAGGGGCAGTGATCTCACTCTGAAAAAGCTACTGACCTGGCTTTTGTTGGACTAGTAAAAGTTTAACTGACACAGGCATGACCCTGGGGAGAACCCCAATCACTGTAAATAAGGATGTTGTGAATGCTGTGGTGGTGGTGGTGAGGACAGTGACCCGGAACACATAAAGCTGTCACCACACCTTTCTTGCAATCTGCACAGACTTGCTGTAATGCAGTCCTCACCACCTGTCTGAGGAACAAGTATTTGCCTGACACAGGTGGGGAAACTGAGGCACAAAATAAATCAGGGAGTAATTCGGATGAACAGAATCTGTGAGTGGACATCATGCATGTTCCATGCCACTTCTGCCTTCTGGAGATGTACACACCAAAGAACCCACAAACGCTGTGTATGTGTTGTGGGAAGGGGAGGAGGGAAGGGGAGGCCCTCCCACTTATAGAGGTGTTCAAGAACCAAAACCTTTTCATTGAACCTCAGGAAATCAGTCTTCTCCCTAGATCCTTTGGGCTGCATTTCCAGTCCATTTTTCTCCAGCTTTTTATCAGGAGGAGCAAAACCAAACAAACATAAACCAGCAAAAGTTATAAACTAAGGAATCGGGCGGTAGCACAGCTGGTTAAGCACAGGTGGCACAAAGCACAAGGACCGGAGTAAGGATCCCGGTTCAAGCCCCTGGCTCCCCACCTGTGGGGGAGTTACTTCACAAGCGGTGAAGCAGGTCTGCAGGTGTCTTTCTCTCCCCCTCTGTCTTCCCCTCCTCACTCCATTTCTCTCTGTCTTATCCAATAACAATGACATCAATAACTACAACAATAAAACAACAAGGGCAACAAAAGGGAATAAATAAGTATTTTTAAAAAGTTATAAGCTAAAAAAGTAAAGTGACTTAATTTTTAGATTGAGAGTTGAGAAATCCAGAAAAGACTCTTCTCCCCACCTCCTTCAAAGGTGGTTATCAACAGAAAAGAACACTAATACCCATCATATATACTCAGGTATTTCAGATACTTCAATGAAGCCCCAATGCTTGGCAGAGAAATTATGATCTTGTTTTTATTTGAGGAGGGAGCCACCCTTTCCATGGAAGTCAGGAGTCTGGTTACACTTGTTTCTCCACAAGGAAGTCCCTCCTACAGCCACCTGAACAAAGTCCTAGAACAGTCTAGAATATAGGTGAGAAGATTTTTACAGAACTTTGATCTGGAAAACCAGCCCTTCCTCATCCCAGGACCATTACTGCTACCATTCCTTCTCTCTCTCTAACACACACACACACACACACACACACACACACACACACTTCTACACTGCTACCACATAACTGCCAAAGTGCAAAAAGAGAAAAAGGAAGAAGGGGGACAATCCACAGGGTGGAGTGAGGCATGGAAGAGGAAGGAAGGTCCAGGTTCCAGAACTGGCTGCTCATCTTCATTCCACAATGTCCAGACACTCCTCTAGGCTCTTGCAAAGGTGAGGCTAAGGAGTAGGTGTGAGCATGAATGGGAACAGCTCCCAATGAGTGACAGGAAGCAGAGGAGCCTGAGTACACATTTGAGAGTAGAAGGAAACCAAGAGAAACAGAACAGGGCTCTCCAGAGAAGAGAGTACATCAGCTACTACATAGTACTCAACATCTGCAGGTGAAACAAGAAAATACTGGAAACCTGGCTGTAGGGTGATCAGCAATGGCTGGGGCAGACCACTAATCTCTCCCTGAAGTCTCTCCAGTTCTGAAGCTTGGAGTAAGAGTGATTTCCCTCCTGGACTTGCCAATGTTAGGACGGACTATCTGGGAATGGCTTCCAATTAGCTCTGAAGGTAAGACATCTGGGCAAAGTATCTAAACGTTATGGCCCTTAGATCACTGAGTGATTGGCCTGACTAATGGCGAAAAGCAATAAATACGTACTGAGTGGACAAAGAGTGAACTCCTAACAGCCTTCCTTCCAAAGTCCAACATCTCTGTTAAGCAAAGAAACTAGCAGCTGGGGCCCTAGTTGGGGAGTCCTGAAATTCCCAAACAGACATGATGGGCCTAGACTTCGAATAAATCCCTCTCTCCATTGTTACTGGTCATCTCTATCAGGAACAACATAATAGACCTCTTTGTAGGTCCCCATAAGACCTTGCCCTCAACGTGGATCAACAACGGCAGAGAATGTTCCATCCTCCGAAGGAAGGCTGGACAAAATACTCTACCTTCTACCTGAGGAAGATGGGTCCTAAAATTTGGGCAGCTTGGAAAATTCCTACTCATGACCACAGAATGTGAGCTCAGATCCACAGGGATGCAGAGGTCACATAGGCTCCTAAGCTGAATATGGGGCCCAGATCACATCAAATTGATGGGGTTTATAGTCAACAATATTTATACACCTTTCCCATATTTGGGAGCTACTCTCTTCCCTGATCCAGCTTTCTAGTCCTTTTCCCATCAATGACATCATCTCCCCAGACAATAACTTGGATCCACCTTCATATCAGATGTCAGGCTCAAAAAAAAAAAAAAAACAAACAAACTAGTATAGTCACAGGCCCTTTGGAATATAACTAAAATAGGCCTATTAACTATCTACAAAATGGAGACACACACACACACACACCCCCCCCCCGCCCCAAACCTTCATCTGCACTATTCCAGCCTTTAGGTCCATGATTAGTCAACAATTTGTGCTTAACCTGCAGCACTACCACCCAACTCCCAATTAGTCAACAATTTGTTTGGCTTTATATGTTGACTCTTTTCAGCCACCAGGTTCCAGGTGCTAAGATAATGCCAACCAGACTTCCCTGGACAGGTGACCCCACCACTGTGTCCTGGAGCCCCACTTCCCCAGAGCCCTGCCCCACTAGAGAAAGAGAAAGACAGGCTGGGAGTATGGATCGACCTGTCAATGCCCATGTTCAGCAGGGAAGCAATTACAGAAGCCAGACCTTCCACCTTCTGCATCCCATAATGACCCTGGGTCCATACACCCAGAGGGATAAAAAATAGGAAAGCTATCAGGGGAGAGGATGGGATACGGAGTCCTGGTGGTGGGAATTGTGTGCTGTACCCCTCTTATCCTATGCTTTTGCCAGTGTTTCCTTTTTTTTTTGAAATTCTTTTTTTTTATTTATTTAAAAAAGGAGACATTAACAAAACCATAGAATGAGAGGGGTACAATTCCGCATAATTCCCATAACCCGATCTCCACATCCTACCCCCTCCCCTGATAGCCTTCCCATTCTCTATCTCTCTTTTATAAATAAAATTTTAAAAAAGAAGGAGGAGGAGGAGGAGAAGGAGAAGAAGAAGAAAAAAAGAAAGTAGGGGCCAGGTGGTGGCGCACCTAGTTACAGTATGCAATGACCCAGGTTCAAGCCCCCAGTCCCCACTTGCTGGGGGAAAACTTTGCAAGTGGTGAAGTTATGTTGCAGATGTCTCTCTGTCTCTCTCCCTATTACCCCTTTCCCTGTAGATCTCTGGCTGTCTCTATCCACTAAAACAAACAAAAAATAACGGTGGGGGTAGATAGCATAATGGTTATGCAAAGAGATTCTCATGCCTGAGGTTCCAGAGTCCCAGGTTCTGTCCCCACACCACCATAAGGCAGAGCTGATGAGTGTTCTGGGGGGGGGGGGGGGGGGAAGAACAAGAACAAGAAAAAAGAAAGAAAAGGAAAGAAAGAAAAAGAAAAAAAGAGAGAAACTAATTACTGACTACCAATGTGATCATTGCTCTTCACTGATAGGGGGTCTGGGATAGGAGTGGTTTGTCTATTTAACACCCTTCCAGGAAGCAGTTAGCCTGCCTTTCGCTAACTGTGTCTCCTGCCCTTGGAGCAGGAGACACAGTCCCTGGGGAGGTCAGTTTTTGTGACAGGTCCCTGACTTTGTAGGGCGGTGTGTGTGTGTGTGGGGGGGGGGGCTCGTTCGTGGGGACAGGAGCTCCGGGTAGCAGAGAGGTCCTGCAGCGAGGTGTAGCGGGGTCCCCTGAGGGGGCGCTTCAATGCCCTGAAATTGCACCACAAGTTTTCTGGAGGGAAGGACACACGACCCCGGGGTCCCACCACGGTTTCCGCTGACCCGCCGCCTCCCCCTCACCCGAGCCAGTCCGACCACTCCTCTCAACTCCGCGCTGCCGCCCAGCCGACCGGGTGCCACCTCTACCTGCGCTCTGGCTCACCTGGCCGCCCGCGCCCGCCCCGCGCCCGCCCGTCCCGCACTGACCCCCGCGGCCGCGCTTCAGTCTCAGGCTGGATCGCAGGCGGCGGCCCAGCCCGTCCATGGCCCCTCGAGCGCCCACGGCTCCGGGTCCGCGCCGGCACCGCCCCCCGCGACCTCCGCGCCCCAACAGTTTCACTTTCCCGCGGGCGGGGCGGGCCCGCGCACCTTCCGGACTCCGGCCCAACCCCCCGCGCACCTGGGCGGGCCCGCGCCTTCGGGGGCCCCCGGCAGGGCAGTGTGGGTGACAGGGCCGACGTGCGTCCGGCAGGGGGCGGCGCCATCGCGCCCCCACCCTCTGTGGGGCGTCCTGTGGACCTGGCTTCCCCAAACCGCAAGGGCTGACCCACGCGGGGCCGCGCGATTCGCCCCCTACCTGGGCTGGGTGCCTGGGAGCGCATCCCGGGCCCTCCTGGGTGGCTATGCGCTGGACCCAGACAGGGAGAGCGGTTCAAGAATGCTCACACCTTTCCCAACACGCCACCTCTGTCAGCAGTGGCCTCCGGCCATGTATGTCCTGTCGCCCCAGAAGACATGTCTCACATTTATATTTGTATTGGTTTGCAGTACAGTTGTAGACACATGGGTACAATTTCTCATCTCTCCATGATAGGCATCTGCAAAACATTCTCACCCCCAACTTAGTTCCTTTTCCATCATCATGCATCAGGACCAACCCTCCCCCCCCCCCCCCCCCCCGCCTCTCCTTGACCTCCTTTCTCAGAGCCATTTGCTTTGTTGCAATACTCTAAACCCACCAGATTATCTCACTCATAGGATTTAAGGAGGAAGGACAGAAAGGGAAAACAAAGTAAAACCTAGGACTGGGTTTGGGGCTGGTGTTGAGTTCTTGTCCCTATTACACTTCCCCCAAGTGACAAATGGTTCACAGATAATAGAGGTCTGTGAGGTCCTTTCCTAGGAGAGTCTGGAGATGCAAGTGGATTAGGGTGCTGGCTCCGCAGTGCATTTGGACAGATCAGTGAAGCAGCAAGGTGTTTTACACCTGTTGAAACCCATCTGCTCTCGAGGGATCTATTCTGGCCTCCTCTCCTGGTCCTGGACGTGTTTCTGAAGAGGGGAAAAAGGCAGAGGGAATGCAGGGTCCACCTGACATTTCTTTCTTTTTTCTTTCTTTTCTTCTCTCCCCCCCCCCCCCCCGCCTGAAGTTTTAGCCTTTCTCTCAGGTGTGGGAGGTAGAGGGAGGAAGACACTTTTGCATAAATATGCTTGGCATATAAGAAATGGTCCCCCAGCCTACAGCCCCTGCTCCTCTTCCTGTGTCCCACCTGCAGTGACATTCCAGGAGGCCTATGAGTGACCAGGAGTAAGAACTCCAGCCCTGGTATTAAACTGTCTAGTCTGAGCCTGGAGTGTCTGAAAGTTGCCTCTATTCTAGGCCTATGCAATTTTGTACTTAATTGTACAGTTTGTTTCTGTTCCCTGTTTTCTGTGCATTCCCACAGGCAAGGATGCCTCTCTTCCCCAAGTACCTTCTCTTGGTTGCATGTATATCTCCCTGATCCTTATGTAAATGTATTAGTTATTCATGATAAGGTTGTCCAACTGGTTTCCTTTGTTTTCCTAATCTACTTTCTGGTGATCCCACCAAACTACTTCCTTTAAGAACAAATGAACTAATATGTGCACTTGAACATCTGGAAGACAAGTACAAGAATGTCCAGGGAAACTTTTTGAAATAGGTTCAGACTGGACATAATGTCCATAACGATGGCATGGATGGATTTATAATATGTTATTCCAGTGGAGTACAATACAACAGTAAAAAAATAACAAGCCCAACTACTTGCATTAAGTTGGCTATATCACACAAACATAATGTTGAATAAAAGAGCCAGAGACACAAAGTACATGATGTAATATGCTACTTAAAATATTTTACTAGAAGGTGAAACTAACTTATGAAATGAGAAGCCAAATTGATAGCAGAATTAAGTAGGAAATAATGATCAGGAGGATACCATTATACTGCTGGGGTGTTGGATATGTCCTATTTCTTTTTTATTTTCTTTATTTATGTATCTATTAGATAGAGACGGAGAGAAATTGAGAAGGGAGGGAGAGACTGAGAGGGAGAGAGACAGAGAGACACCTGCAGCCCTACTTTACCACTCTTGAAGCTTTCCCCTGCAGGTGGGGTCCAGGGGCTTGTAATGTGTGCGAATAGCCAGGTGTACCACCTCCTGGCTCCTATCCTATTTATTAATCTGATGACAAATATAGATCTTGATGTGTTTGCTCTGTGATCACATCATTTGCACTGTACACTTACACATACATGCATGTAAAACTTTGAAGCTAAAAGATTTTTATTCACTAGACTATTATTATGTGGTAGATGGAGGCATAAACTGTGAGCAGTTGAGTTAAAAAAAAAAAAGCCCTAAGATGGCTGGGGTCATAGCATAATGGTTCTGCAAAAAAAACTCTTCTACCTGAGGCTCTGAGGTCCCAGGTTCAATCCCCAGTACCACCATGAGCCAAAACTGAACAGTGCTTTGGGTTGGTATTTCCCCCACCCCCTCTCTGTATTTCACTCATTAAAATAAATAAATACTTTTTTTTTAATTCACTGAGAAATTTTAGGGATGTAAGGAACTGGAGTTATGTATAACCTACCTTTATGAGAATTATAGATAACAAGAAAAAGTTAATTCAAAGAAGGAGGTTTGAGTCTAAAGTGTTAGGTCAGGATGGAAAAGATTCAAACATGTTTTGGGGCATGGAGTAGGAACCTGCAGGAAGGAATGAGCTGTAACTACAACAGACAGTGTTAGATCTGAGAGGAGGGGGAGAAGGTAAAGTGAGCAGCTTAGATAGAAGACTGACTTTAATGGAAAAAGGGAATGTCAGCTTTCTTTTCAGAAAAAAAAGAAAAAGAGGAGAATGGGTAAGAATGTTAATCAGTTTGTAGATAAGGAAGTGGGAAGTTAAAAGAAGAGATCTTTTCTTCTTATAAAAGCTATGGTGTATTCTGTCCCTCTGGCTATTTTCCTAAAGTCTTGTGTGAGGTTGAAGATCTTGAAAGGAAGGAAGCTCAACTTAACAAAATGTAATTGTGGGGGTCTGGGCTCAACTCTAGGCTGACTGCAATTTATCTACCCTGCGGCATTTCCAGAGCCTTGCAGCTTTCCTAAGAACCTTAAAAGCACCTTCATGATTGTAAGCACAGGAAAGAATGTGTTTGTAATCTCAGTGTTCACACTCCACACATCCCATTTAATGTCCAAATCACTCTACTTCCAACTTTATGCTCTCTCTCACTTTCTTTTTAATTAGTTTATTAATATTATAATTATCTTTTCTATTATTATTTTATTAAGTTTTTGTTAATTACACTAACTGACTTTAAGTTTTATTTTACTTTATCTCTATTTTGTTATGTGCTTCTAAATATATTATTATAAAATTCTCAAATATTCTAAGAATAAAATTTATTTTAATTTGCTACTTATTAAATTTTATGGGAATTGGTGGTTAACGATTTAAAGTATAATTGTTTCTTCCTTTTTTCTTTTTAAAAATTTTTATTAGTGATTTAATATTGATTTACAAAATTATGTGTCAACAGGGGTATAAATCCACTCCATTCCCACCACCAAGTTTCTGAATCTTCAATCTCCCCACTGCAAACCACCACAGTCCCCTAAGCTTGTAGACATGGACCAACTATTATCTCTACTACTGTCTACATTTATACATAATTACCTCCTTTTTATTCCTGACTTAATCCTTTCTTCTCCTCTATGCTACTCATTACTACCTCTATATGTCCCTCTCCTTTTCCTCCTCTGTCTGGATGGTGATGGAGTTGGAGTTCAGAGCCCTCTTATCTTCCTCCTATCACTTCTCCCCCCCTGGGAGTATGGGTCAAGGTTGTTTTGGGGCACAGAAAGTAGGAGTTCTGGCTTCTGTAATTCCTTTTCTGCTGGACAACGGTGTTGGCAAGTTGATCCATACCCCAGCCTGTTTCTGTTTCCCTAATGGATCAGAGCTCTGGAGAGGGAAGATTCCAGGACATACTGGTTCGTTCCCTCTCTCTCTCTCTCTCTCTCTCTCATTGCTAGCAGAGACTTTGATGGGTCTCAGTGCCAGTACTATGAATCCACCGCTCTCAGTGGCATTTCTTCCTTCCTCTCTCTCTCTCTCTCTCTCTCTCTCCTTCCCTCCCTTCCTTCCTATTTTATTTGAGAGAACTTGAAAGGGAAAGAGAAGGATAAACACCTATAGGCCTACTTTCCCCCTGCAGGTGGAAAGTGGGGGCTTGAACCTTATTCTTTGCATATATGGTAATATATATACTTAACCAGGTGCACCACCACCAGACCCCCTCAACTTTATCTCTTTTAGCTGAAGAAGTACTGCCTTATACCAGGCTGCTGTTTTCAGGAACTTCTGAGAAGCCCTAAAAAGTGTTTATAGTAGTTTCTGGTCATCAGAGGCCACCACAGTGTTCCAAATTACTTTTTCCTCTGTAGTTATATCCGTTTACCTAAAGCTACCCTCCACAGTGCCATTCTGCCCAAGTGGAACATTGACCCTTGCTCCAATTCCATGTGGTGACAGTCAAGACCAGGAAATATGGTTAGCTGAAATTTTACTAAAGGCTTTGACTTAAGAGAAAGATACTAGAAAAGAGAGATTGCTCTTGTGGTCTGTCTTTGTTCTCCTGGTCACTTCTCTGCCTCTAGGACTGCCCATTTGCTGCAGGGACCAGATGACTGACTTCAGTGAAAATGACCTTGAGTCAAGCCTTGCCTCAGTATTCACGTTTTTTATTTTATTTATTTATTTATTTATTTATTTATTTATTTATTTATTTATTTTTTCCTCCAGAGTTATTGCTGGGCTCAGTGGCTGCACCATGAATCCACCGCTCCTGGAGGCCATTTTCCCTCCTTTTTGTTGCCCTAGTTGTTGCCGCCTCGTTGCGGTTATTATTGCCATTGTTGACGTTGCTTCGTTGTTGGATAGAACAGAGAGAAATGGAGAGAGGAGGGGAAGACAGAGAGAGAGGGGAGAGAAAGATAGACACCTGCAGACCTGCTTCACCGCCTGTGAAGCGACTCCCCTGCAGGTGGGGAGCCAGGGGCTCAACCGGGATCCTTACGCCGGTCCCTGCGCTTTGCGCCACGTGCGCTTAACCCACTGCGCCACCGCCCGACTCCCGTTTTTTATTTTTTTAAATCACAGTCAGAGGGGGGAAATTTTGCTCCATGCTCAGAACTCAATCTTGTCTTTTGGCACAAAGATATTAAAACAATATCAGAAACTAAATCCTCAAAAGAATGGGTCAGTATAGAATACAACTAGAAATAAACTTGTATGGACCCTATTTATAACTTGAGGTGAACAGAAACTCACCTAAGGGATTTTTGAGTGTTGGAACCCATACATTTCTTAGTAATATATAGTAATAACAAGGAGTAATAAATAAATAAATAAAAACACCTGGAATGGGAAGCCGGGCAGTAGTGCACCGGTTTAAGCACCCATGGCACAAAGCTAAAGGACCAGTGTGAGGATCCCGGTTCCAGCCCCTGACTCCCCACCAGCAGGGGGGTTGCTTCACAAGCAGTGAAGCAGGTCTGTAGGTGTCTATCTTTCTCCCTCTGTCTTCCCTGCCTCTCTTGATTTCTCTCTGTCCTATCCAATAACAACAACAACAACAACAAAAATGGAAGAAAAAGTGGCTGGCAGGAGCAGTGGATTCATAGACTCCCAACCCAGGAGGCAAATAAATAAATAAATCTGAGTATTAGAAACAAACAAACAAAAATGACCTTTTACATTACTTCAAAGAGCTCCTAAAGCCAACATTCTCAAACCTTTTCCTCCTGGACAATGGCCCTGCTCTATTTAACCTTGGTCAAACCTTGATCTTCCTCCTCTTCCATTTAGGACATGGGGAAAGAGACAGAGAGAGGAGAGATACCACAAAACCACTTTACATGGTCTTCCTATGTAGTGGCCAAAGGTTTGAATTCTCTCTACTAGGTGAACTGTCTCCTGGCCTGCTCCAGTGTTTCAAATTTCTCACAGCACAGGCATAACTCCAATGAACAGTATCTTTCCAAACATGTAAACAAATGTTATAAATCAAATTTAGTAATCAACCTACTAATTGTGGTAAGCAGACAGCATAACCAAGGTAGCACTGTGAGGATAAATATTTTTTATCAATCTATTTTTTATTAGTGATTTAATATTGATTTACAGAATTATAAGATAACAAGGGTATAACTCTGTACTATTCCCAACACCAGAGTTCTGGATCCCCAGTCCCTCCATTGTAAGCTACAGCAGTTCTCCCAAGGTTGCAAATATGGGTTAAGTATTATTTCTACAACTATCTATCTGTATTTGTATGTATTTTTTCTTTTTTTCTTTCTTTATGTACTTTTTTTTTTCTTTTTGCCTCCAGGGTTATTGCTGGTGCTCTGTGCCTGCACTACAAATTTACCCCTGGATGACATTTTTCCCATTTTGTTGCCCTTGTTGTTACCCTTGTTGTTGTCATTATTATTGTCATTGTTATTGTTGTTGTTGGATAGGACAGAGAGAAATCAAGAGAGGAGGGAAGCATAGAGGGGGAGAGAAAGACAGACACCTGCAGACCTGCTTCACCACCTGTGAAGCGACTCCCCTGTAGGTGGGGAGCCAGGGGCTCAAACCGGGATCCTTACCCCGGTACTTGTGCTTCGTGATGTGTGCTTAACCAACTGCGCTACTGCCTGATCTCCCCCCTTTTTTCTTTTTAAGGTTCCATCTTCTCTTCCTTTCCAAGTCACACATACACCTATTACTACATCCAAATGTCCCTCCCTCTTCGCTCTTCTCTCCAGTTTTTGATGGAATTGTAGTTCAGAGCTCTCTGGTCATCTTCTCCCTATTATTTCTCCCCCACTGGGTGTATGTACCAAAATTCTTTATGGGGTGTGGAAGGTGGAAGGCCCGGCTTCTGTAATTGCTTTTCCACTGGACATGCACTTTGGCAGGTCATACCCTAACCTGTTTCTGTCTTTCTCTAGTAGGATAGGGTTCTGGAACAGTGAGGTTCCAGGACACTTTTATAAGTTTGCCTGCCCAGGGAAGTAAGGATGGAATCATGATAGCATCTGCAACTTGGTGGCTGAAAGGCAGCTAGATATAAAGTGGGACAAACTGATTAATGAACAGGTAATAAAAAGTGGAGTAGAGCAGATGTAAATAGGGATATTAGGGTGTAAAGAAGCTAGGAAGTCCATTTTAGGCATGTTTCCAGGGGCTTACAACTATGATAGTTTTTTGCTTGAGTCTGATAGCTAACATGGAGTTGGACAAATTTATTGTCTGAGAAGATGGCATTAGAATAGAGGAAGGGTTAGAAAGTTGGATTAGGGCCGAGAGTAGCTCCTATTCTTGAAAAAAAAAAAAAAAACCCTATGAATAAAATTAACAGTTCACCCCATCCACCTGACCCAGGCCCATATATATATGTTTATATTTAGCACAAGAGCCTATGTAGCCTCAGAGTCCTTGTTAGTCTGAGCTCACAGTTCATGGCCACAGCTGGGAACATTGCAGGCTTCACTCATTTCAGGACCAGTCTTCCTCAAGTGGCAGGACAGGATGATCTAGCCTTCCTTCAGAGACTTGGGGAGTACCTACTATTGCTATTTTATGGTGAGGGCAAAGTCCCAGGAAGGCCAGCTTATGATGACATTCCTGTTGGAAGTGACTATTGATGGTAGAGAGAAGGATTCATGAGAGGCCTTGGCTCATCATATATGTGAAGAAATCCAGAGATTCTCTGACTAGAGCTCCAGGTGATAAGGTGGTGTGATAATGACCAAATAGGCCATTGTTAAGTGAGCCAGTCTATGTCCTTATCCAAATTGTGTAGTCCTCTCTTTATTTGATGACCTTAGACTTTCAGTTGTTTAAGCATTGTTAAAGCATTAAGTCATTTGTTGCTCCTAGACAGAATTAGATTCCTGGGATTTGTCTTTGTTGGGCCTTTCTGCTAGATTGCCAAGCTAATTTGGTCTAAGTCTGATTGATTAGAGAATTTATGATGTCTTCTTTAGGCCCTTCTACTAGGACCCCAGGCTTATTAAGTCTAAGTCTAACCACAGAGGGCTACGAAGCACTTTGAGTTATTTACTACCCCTTGCTTATGGATAAACATGCACCTGTACCCAGTACCCTAGGCCCTAGCCTGTATCTAGTATTTGTAACTTTGTTCGATAATGTGCCATATGAAATGAAATGAGGTAGTTCCATGTGTTAGGAAATATCTCACAAGATTAGAGGAGTTGGGAGGTTGACATCAAAGGTTTGGTATCAGACTTTTTTTTTTTTTAATTCAGAGAGAGACAGAGAGGGAAAGAGAAAGAGAGAGAGAGGGAGAGGATGGGAATGTAAGAGATCACAGTACCTTCATTAGAGTAGAAATCAGGCTTGAACCTGGGTATGAACATGTGGAAAAGCCACTTACTCTCCAAATGAGCTATTTCACCAGATCAAAGACAAATTCTTTACCTGAATGAATGAAATTTGCCAGCTATTCCAGTTCATATTTATTTGTTGTCTTTAAGATTATATGTATAATCTCCAGAAACATATACAGTAATTTTGTCATCCAACCAAGAGAAATTTTAAAAATATTTTATTTGTTTATTACTGGATAGAGACAGAGAGAAATTGAGAGAGGAGGAGGAGATAGAGAGGGAAAGAGAGACAGAGAGACACCCGCAGCTCTGCTTCACCACTCATGAAGCTTTCCTCCTCCAGGTGAGGACGAGGGGCTTGAACCTGGGACCTTGTGCACTGTAATGTGAGCACTTAAGCAGGTATGCCACCGCCTGGCCCCTAACCAAGAGAAATTTAAAAACCAATCCAAATGCGTGGCATTTCAGAATTGGTTTGTTTTGGGATTCTTTACTGGGATAAAAGATCTAAACATTAATTGCAAGATCATACTAGTGAGCCCAAAATTAGTAAACTGAATCACTTTTTCTTTTCTTATTTTGTTATTGCCACCAGGCTTATTGCTGGGTCTTGGTGCCTGCATGACTACTCCATTGCTCCCAGAGGCCATTTTTCCCCCTTTTGTTGATAGAGACAGAGAGAAATTGAATGAGAAGGAAGAGGTAGAGAAGAAGAGAGAGAAAGAGACACCTGTAGCATGCTTCACTGCTTGTGAAGCTTCTCCCCACAGGTGGGGCCTAGGAGCTTGAATCCATGTCCTTGCCCTTGGTAATGTGTGATCTACAAGATGCACCACTGCCCAAGCCCTGAACCACTCTTAAAATAATAAAGTCTCCTTAACTTTTTTCTTGAAATATAAGTGCATCTTCTGTCACTTTATTATTTTTTGTTTGTTTTTGTATTTGTGTATGTGTGTGTCCTTCACTCCAGGCATAAGACACCTTCTCATGTGAGCTATCTCACTGGTCCCTCCTGTCAGACTTTTTTTTTTTTTAATGGTAGTATTTTGTGCCATGCCTTTCCTATGTAATTTATTTTTTAAATATTTTATTTTAATGAGTGAAAGGGAGACAGAGAGAAAGATATACAGAGAAAGACCAGAGCACTGCTTAGCTCTGGCTTATGGTGATGCTGGGCATTGAACCTGGGATCTCAAAAACTCAGGCATGAAAGTCTTTTGCATAAACATTATGCTATCTCCCTATCTGCCACCCTATCCCCCATTCAATTTTAAATTATCTTCTGCTTGTCTGAACCCCTTTAGTTGTGCTTGAATTCTGTGCCCTCTTTGTTTCTCTGCACCTTGCTTGCTAATTGAGCACCCCCTATCCTGGCCACTTACTGACAGAAGGAACTCAGTACTGTTAGATTTCAGAAGGTACCATATTAGACACCTCATTGCCCAGGCTGTCCCCTCCCAGGCACTGGCATCTCCACTAGGATGGCCTCAGCAGCAGAAAGACCCCCCAGAGAACTTGGAGCCTGCCAGCCACTGTCAATCTCTGGTAGGGGGGTGCAGCCCAGTGACCCTAGAACTAGCTAGTGGCTGTCAGGACCAAACCCCAGGATGCGGCTCTGTCCTTTGAGACTTTTCAGAGATCAGTCAATACCTGCTCACTGACTGAGTAATGGCATCAACTGACCACACTCCCCTCACATAACAAAGCCCAAGAAGACATGAGGCCACCACAAGTCCCTTTCTCTCTCCTGACTTTCACTTGGCCTTGGAAGGAAGGAGCTGAAGGGCCTTGTTACAGAGAACTGTCGGTTCAGTGGGGCCATGGTGAAGAGAAGTTAAGGAAATGATGAAAGGCCTTCTGTAAGGCATGTCCTTGAAGAAAAGGGGAAGACCACAGTGGGTGGGGCCTGGCTGGGTGTGGGCAGAGAGCCTGGCCTTGCACTCCCTGCCCACTGGGCTCTTATACTCTTCTTCCACTTAGCTTCGGTAGAGAATATTGTTCTCTGAGTCAAAATTATTTTTAAAATATTTATTTAATTTGATAGGATAGAGAGAAATTGAGACAAGAGAAAAGACAGACAGACAGCTAGAGACCTCCAGCACTGCTTCACTGCTCATGAAGCTTTACCCCTGCAGGTGGGGACTGGGGCTTGAATGGGTGTTGTTGCACATGGTAATGTGTGTGCTCAACTGGGTGCACCACTTTCTGGCCCCTTCTGTCATATTTAAAAAGATGGATACACACCTAGGTTTGTGTACACACACACACACACACACACACACACACACACACACACACACACACACACGTCCATGTCTATTTATCTATATGCACCTGTACACAAACTAGACTCAGCTGAATAGGACTCAGCTGAATAGCATCTTTGGGGAGCTGCATTCTTGGAATCACAGACCAACTGGGTCGGGGGTTGGTGGTGGTGGCAGGGCCAATCTGTCTCAGTGGATGTTCTTAACATACTTTCATAAGAGGGCTGAACAGTGCTATTTCACAGTTTTTTTAAAAAATCTATTATTTTATTTATTTATTTTTCTTTATTGGATAGGACAGAGAGAAATTGAAAGGGGAGGTGAGATAGAGAGGGAGAGAGACAAAGACCTGCATTACTTGCTTTACTGCTCATAAAGCATCCCTACCACCCCTGAAAGTGGGGAGCCTGGGCTCAAATCTGGGTCCTTTAGCATGACAACATGTGCACATAACGTAACCAGGTGCACCACCATCAGGCCCCCTATTTCACCATATCTTCACTTCTTAGCTAGCTTAACATCTTACCCATCGTCATGTAGCTATCACTTCCTGAGTGTCCCAGGGACATGACTGCTGTGGACCAAATCATGCAAAACTGAACCTGTTCCAAGGAGCCTCAGAGAAGTTTCCTGCAAGGTTCTTGTGAAGGCCAGATGAGATTTCGCTATGGACGTACATAAACAGTCAGTGTCCAAGCTAACATGATTGCCCTGTGCTTCATAGATTTGATGTGTCCTTGCAGAAGAGAGAAACATGAGGCAGTACTCATGGAGCCCCGGAGGAGTGTGAGGTCTGAGCAGCAAGCAAGTGACATGTGACAAACCCTGAGTCTGAGGTTCCCAGAGTGAATGAGGCTGTTTCCACTGCTTTTTCTTTTCTTTTCCTTTCTTTTCTTTTCTTTTCTTTTCTTTTCTTTTCTTTTCTTTTCTTTTCTCTTCTTTTCTTTTCTTTTCTCTTTGCTTCTCTTCCTTTCCTTTTCTTTTCTTTTTTTTCTTTTCTTTTCCTTTCTTCTCTCTTCTCTTTTTCTTTTCTTTCTTTTTTCCTTTCTTTTTTCCCTTTTCTTCTTTTTTCTCATCTCTTGTCTTATGTTATTTCCTTTTTAATTTCTCTCTCCCTTTTGTTGTCACATATAAAGGAAACCAGATGCAAATTTTGTAGGCTCAGATACCAGTCCCTTGCTTATCAGGAAATTGAAAGTATCAGTCCTCTTAGCAAGTGGGCTTTGCAAAAAGCCTGGGGGCAGGAGGTGGGGCTATAGTTGTTGACTGGTTTTTTCTGGGGAAGGAGGTGGAAACATCACCCACAACATTAACCAGAGGAAACTGCCTGTTCCCCAAGGTCACAGAGGGGCTTCCTGCTAGAGGCACCAGATGCTCCAAGTCATCAGCAGTTGGGTCCTCACTTCAAAGTCTCTTCATAGCTAAGACATGAAGGATCTTGAATAACCCAAAACTACCACCCACTTTAAACCCCAACTTTTTCATATGGTGCAGGAGAGGCTGTAGGCAGAGAGAGAACACCAGGTGTTTTGTTCCTGCCAGACAATCAAACCTAGTTCTGGCTGGGCCATTTGAAAGCTTCTCACACTCCCACCCCCAATAAATGGGGGAGAGGATTAACTAACTGCTTCTTTCCTTCTGTCCTTCCTAGGTCTTAAGATCCCTTTACTGCTCTTTTGTGACCAGACAAAAAAAATTTAAAAAAATTTTTAAATTCATTTTGCTGAGTGATTTAGCTTTTTTTTTTTCCCTCTCTCTCTAAACCAGCTCCTGAGACATTAATTTTTCAGAAATGAGTAAGTGTGCAAGTATATATTTTTGATAATCACAACAGCAACATTAAACTTCTCCAAAATGAATTCTGTCTCCAGCTTTAATATATATGTTACTATATGATATTATGTATTATATATTCTATATCCTTTATAATAGCATCAAATTTCAAGTGCACCTCACACAGAATTTTTATTCTGTATTCCTCCCTCATTTCTGGTAACCTGCTGCACATTCCCCATCCATCTCAGTCTCTTCCAGCTTCATTCTTTGTCTCCCAATCCCCAGCTCAGGAGGTTGCCTACCCCTTCTTTGTTACTTTTCTGAAAGTTTTCCCAAAGGATTGCAGTAGGGCACACCTTAGCTGTCCTCCTTCTCTCTCATTCCGTGCATTGTATGTTTCTTGACATCCAAAAAGACAATTGTCAGATTGATTTCATGGGATTTTCTATCTTTAATTTTTTGCTTGTTTTCCCCCCATTTTTGTTGCCCTTGTTGTTATTATTGTTATTGTTGCTATTGCTGTTGTTGTTGTTGGATAGGACAGAAAGAAATGGAGAAAGGAGGGGAAAACAGAGGCAGAGAGAAAGATAGACACCTACAGACCTGCTTCACTTGTGAAGCGACCCCCCTGCAGGTGGGGAGCTGGGGTTCAGACTGGGATCCTGCGCTACCCCCCCCCCCGGCCCCCTGGGATTTTCCTTTCTTTCTTCTTTTTTTTTAATTCCCTTTTGATGCCCTTGTTGTTTTATTTTCGTAGTTATTGATGTCATTTTTGTTGGATAGGACAGAGAGAAATGGAGAGAGGAGGGGAAGACAGAGAGGGGAGATAAAGATAGACACCTGCAGACCTGCTTCACCACTTGTGAAACGACTCCCCTGCAGGTGGGGAGCTGGGGGCTGGAACCAGGATCCTTAATGCTGGTTCCTGTGCTTAACCCGCTGTGCTACCACCTGACTCCCAGGATTTTCTATCTTATAGCATGAGGGTTACACACTCAGAACAGGAAGTAATGTGGAAGTAATGTGCTCCTCTTAATGTGGAGCACATTGCAGATCTGGGTTAGTTACTGGGATATGAAGTCAACTGTCAGTACATTGACAAGCAGTGGAGGAACTGAAACTCGGGGTGGGGGAATTATTTGTCTAAGATCAATATGTCATTGATGGCTAGGCGTGCAGACCTTTTGCGGTCTTTGGCTGTGTTTCACACTCAGACCCCATCGTTTCCCCCCCTTGTTTAGTACTTCTGAGCACTCTCTTTCTTCCCCTTCTGATACATGGAATTCTGACTTCATCAATCCAGCTAAACACACCTTCTTTAAAACCATCTGGGAAATGTCTTCACCAGTGCTGAGACCTTTTTCTGAGGTTCAGACTGTTTCTCAGTTGCCCAAGTGCACCAGATGGTTTGCTTGCTTAGGAGAGAGAGGAGAGTTAACCAGTCACTCAGGCATATGCAATGGTGGGGACTGCTCTCAATCTTATAAATCCAGACTTCTACTATTGTTCAGAGAGAACAAGGCCCACCTCATGCCTGTGAAACTGCACTATGAACAGCAACACTTAAGCAAATGGAATCCATCAGAGAAGAAACTGAAGTTAGAAGCATCTGCCCTTCTGTGTCAAGCTGCAAGTGTGTGAGGGTCACAAAAGGTTTATTTTCTAAGGATCATTTGTTCCAGGGACTTGCTGCCCAACTGTGGGACTACGGCAACAGCCAGCCTATTGCTGTGGGCTCTCTCAGGGATATCCCCAGGGTCTTCCCACATCTGGTGACTAAGGGGAGTGAACTTATAAAGACACAGGCATTGTAGATTGGACCTGAATGACTGAGGAATGCTTCTATCTGTAGAGCTCCTGACTGAGTTGGCCTAAGCTTTGTCTTGACTTCCTTACATTTTAGCCTCATCCTTTCCATTGGTGATGACTCCTGACAAATGACTTTCATATAAGTTCTGACTCTACATATGTTTCTTCTTCATTTTTAAAATATTTATTTATCAATGAAAAAGAGATACATTAAGGAAGATACAGAGACACCCCAAAGCACTGCTCAGCTCTGCTTACCATGGTGCTAGGAATTGAACCCGGGACCTCAGAGCCTCAGTCATGGAAGACTTCTACATAACCATTATGATATCTCTCCATTCCATCTTTTTCTATTCAGTGAGCTATGGTTCTGACCTGCATGGTCTTATTTAACTTCTACAAATAATTCCATCAGGAAGGTAACTTTATCATCCTAGTTCGACAGAAACCTAGTCTAGTCCCTGTCTGTGAAGACTTGGGGCAACAATATCTGATTTATCTTCAGTCCCATCAGGATCCTGGCTCGTTCCCACAGCATGAGGCAGGGGTGAGTTTTCATCTCATCTCTGACTGACACCTATATTCTCCTTCCTCCTCTAACTCTCAGTTCTGCAGATTTGTTGACTGCTGTGCAGGCCTCATGAGCAAATTAGAGGCTTGTGCAGCACCCAGCCCCCATCCTCAAAAATAGGAAGGTGAGATGCTTTCACCACATCCTGTATTTATGCAAAGTTCCCACCAGTCACTGAATCCAGACAAGCTTTTATGCAACATTTTTTAGTTCAGGGCCTATCTAGCAATAATCAAATCTTAGTTCTCAAGAGATGACTCATTCATTCACCCATTTATCAATGACAAACTACCTACTGTGTGCAGGGGTTAGACTGGAATGAACACAAATGAATGACCTCTTTAGTTATTCCTATGAGTGTCTGTTTACTAAGAACTTAGCTATTTTGTTCTAAACATAAGTTCTGAATACTTGGTAAGTTTTGACCTGACAACCCACATAATGGAGGGGAGCCCATTATGAGACCATAGTTAAGCCTTCACTGAATGCCATCAACCAAATTCCCAGAAACTGACTTTGAGTGAAACAACACATGATGAAACCAGTTTTGCCACAGATGAGCTGATATAAACAAGAATAAGTTCTCTATGGTCTATTTCTGGTTTAAGATCAGCCTCCAACTTTTAAATAAAGACCTAGGGCACTTCTGATATTAAATAGTATCTTTGGGAGGTGGGAGGGTGAGGATACAGAGCTTTGGTAGTGGGTATTTTGTGGAACTATACAATATAATATTACAATCTTGTGACCTACTATTAATCACAAATTTTAAAAGCTCAGTGTCTGCACTACAAATCCACTGCTCCTGAAAGCTATTTTTTCCCTTTTGTTGCCCTTGTTGTTTATTGTTGTTATTATTATTGTTGTTACTGCTGTCATTGTTGTTGGATAGGACAGAAAGAAATATAGAGAGGAGGGGAAGACAGGGAGGGGGAGAAAAGGATGGATACCTGCAGACCTGCTTCGCCACTTGTGAAGCAACCTACCTGCAGGTGGGGAGCCAGGGGCTCAAACCATGATCCTTATTCTGGTCCTTGTACTTCTTGCCAAGTGCACTTAACCTGCTTTGCTACCACCAACAACAACTTTTGTATTTTAATTTCTTTATTGGGGAATTAATGTTTTACATTTGACAGTAAATACAATAGTTTGTACATGCATAACATTTCTCAGTTTTTTATATAAAAATACAACCACCACTAGGTCCTCTGTCATCCTTTTTGGACCTGTATTCTCACCCACCCACACCAGAATCTTTTACTTTGGTGCAATACGCCAATTCCAGATCAGGTTCTACTTGTGTTTTCTCTTCTGATCTTGTTTTTCAACTTCTGCCTGAGAGTGAGATCATCCCATATTCATTCTTCTGTTTCTGACTTATTTCACTTAGCATGATTTTTTCAAGCTACATCCAAGATTGGCTGAAAACGGTGAAGTCACCCTTTTTAATAGCTGAGTAGTATTCCATTGAGTATATATACCACAACTTGCTCAGCCACTCATCTGTTGTTGGACACCTGGGTCACTTCCAGGTTTTGGCCATTACAAATTGTGCTGCTAAGAACATATGTGTACACAGATCTTTTTGGATGGGTGTGCTGGGCTCCTTAGGATATATCCCCAGGAGAGGAATTGCAGGAGATCATAGGGTAGGTCCATTTCTAGCCTTCTGAGAGTTCTCCAGACTGTTCTCCAGAGGTTGGACCAATTGACATCCCCACCAGCAGTGCAGGAGGTTTCCTTTGACCCCACAACCTCTCCAGAATTTGCTGCTGCTACCTTTTCTCATGTATGACATTCTCAGGGGAGTGAAGTGGTATCTCACTGTTGTCTTTATTTGCATTTCTCTGACAATCAAAGACTTGGAGCATTTTTTCATGTGTTTCTCGGCCTTTTGGCTCTCTTCTGTGGTGAATATTCTGTCCATGACCTCTCCCCATTTTTGGATGGGGTTATTTGTTTTCTTGTGGTTGAGTTTGGCAAGCTCTTTATATATGTTGGTTATTAAACTCTTGTCTGATGTATGTCATATAAAGATCTTCTCCCACTCTGTGAGGGCACTCTTTGTTGTTAGGGTATTGGTTTCTTTTGCTGTGCAGAAGCTTTTTAATTTTATGTAATCCCCTAGGTTTATGCTTGCCTTAGTCTTATTTGTAATTGGATTCATTTCATTGAGGATCTCTTTAAAATTTATGGGGAAAAGAGTTCTTCCACTATTTTCCTCTAAGTATCTGATAGTTTCTGGTCTAAGATTCAAGTCCTTGATTCACTTGGAATTTACTTTTGTACTTTACCCCATATTTTGTACAAATAAATGTTAGGGGAAGCATAGCCATGGAGTAACAAGAAACCAAACAGATCTCCCCAAAGTAACAAAGATCTACAACTACCAAACTTAAAAAAGCTCACCAACTACTACTAGTGAGACATCTGCAGAATAACCACAGTCTCAGATGGGTGCTTGCACATGTACTTGGGGTGAGAAGAGAGAATAGAATAAATGAGGCTGAAGGCAGAATTAGCAAGATAGAGGACGAATTAGAGACAACTAAAGAGAAATAAGAGATCTCAAAAAGAGATTAAGAGATTCTGAAAACAACAACAGAGACCTATGGGACGACTTCAAATGAAATAATATACGCATTATTGGCTTAACAGAGGAAGAAAGAGAAGGAGGGGAAGAAAGCATTCTTCAGGACATAATAGCTGAGAACTTTTCTAGTCTAGAAAACATAAAACACACAAAGGTTCCTTTCTCCCCATAGTCTCTCCAGCATTTGTTGCTGCTGTCCTTTTTGATGTATGCCATTCTCACAGGGGTGAGGTGGTATCTCAGTGTGGTCTTTATTTGCATTTTGCTGACAATCAGTGACCTGGAGCAATTTTTCATGTGTGTTAGCCTTTTGGATCTCTTCTCTAGTGAACGTTCTGTTTATATCCTCTGCCCATTTTTGGATGGGGTCATTTGCTTTTTTGTTGCTAAATTTGCTGAGCTCTTTGTATATTTTGATGATTAGTCTCTTGTCTGATATATGACATGTGAAGATCTCCTATTTTGTCAAGGGTCTCTTTGTGTGATAGTTTCCTTGGCTGTGCAGAAGCTTTTCAATTTGATAGTCCCATTAATTTATTTCTGCCTTATTAGTCTTCCTTGCAATTGGGTTTGTATTATCAAAGATGTCCTTGAGGTTTAGGTGGGAAAGTGTTCCACCAATGTTTTCCTCTTAGTATTTGAGAGTTTCTGGTCAAGCATCCATGCCCTTGATCCATTTGGAGTTGATTTTTTTTTCTCGTGGGACAAAGTGGTTCAGTTTCATTCTTCTGCATGTTTCAATCCAGCTTTTACAACACCATTTATTGAAGAGAACCTCCTTCCATTTAATATTTTGGGCCCCCTTATCAAAGATTAGATGTCTATAGGTGTGGGGGTTTAGTTCTGGGCTTTCAATTCTGTTCCATTGGTCTGTGTGCCTATTTTTGTTCCAGTACCAGGCTGTTTTGATGATGATGGCCTTATAATATAGTTTGAGATCTGGGAGTGTGATGCCTCCATTTCTGTTTCTTTTCCTCAGGATTGTTTTGGCAATTCTGGGTGTTTTCTGGTTCCAGATAAATGATTGCAGTTTATGTTCTATTCTCTTAAAGAAGCTTGGTGGAACTTTGATGGATATTGCATTAAATTTGTATATGGCTTTGAGGAGAATATTCATTTTGATGATATTAATTATTCCAATCCATGAGCATTTCCAATCTATTTCCATTTCTTGTTATAATTTTCTATTTCCTTGAGTAGTGATTTATAGTTTTCAGTATACAAGTCTTTCACATCTTTGGTCAGCTTTATTACTAGGTATTTTATTTATTTTGCTGCAACAGTGAATGGGAGTGATTTCTGGATATCATTTTCTTCAGATTCAGTGTTTGCATAAAGAAATGCCACTGATTTTTGTACATTGATTTTGTAGCCTGACACCTTGCTGTATTGTCTAATAACTTCTAGTAGCTTTCTCCTGGACTCTTTAGGTTTTTCTATGCATACTATCATATCATCTGCAAAGGGTGAGAATTTGACTTCTTCCCTTCCTATATATATTCCTTTGATTTCTTTCACTTGCCTGATTTCTATGGCAAGAACTTCCAATACTATGTTGATGAATAATGGTGATAATGGGCAGCCCTGTCTAGTCCCCGGTCTGAAGGGGAATGCTGCAATTCCTCACCTAGGGATATACTCCAAGGACTCCATAACACCCAACCAAAAAGATATGTGTATGCTTATTTTCATAGCAGCAAGACTTGTAACAGCTAAAACCTGGAAGCAACCCAAGTGCCCGAAAACAGATGAGTGACTGAGAAAGCTGTGATACATATATACACAATGGAATAATTCGCAGCTATTAAGAACAGTGAACCCACTTTCTCTGACCCATCTTGGATGGAGCTAGAAGGAATTATGTTAAGTGAGCTAAGTCAGAAAAATAAAGACGAGTATGGAATGATCCCACTCATAAATAGAAGTTGAGAAAGAAGAACAGAAAGGGAAATCAAAGCAGGATTTGACTGAATTTGGAGTAGGCCACCAAAGTGAAAACCCTGGGTTGAGGGTGAGGGTGATGTTTGGCTTCCTGGGGCAGGGGGGTAGGGAGGTGGAAGGTGGGATGGGACACAGTCTTTTGGTGGTGGGAATGGTGTTTATGTACACTTCTATTAATTTGTAGTCACATAAATCACTTTAATTAGTATGAGAGGGGAAAATTTGATTAAATATCTCAAACTTTTTAATGCACAGACTGAGTCTTAAGGCTGAGTGTTTGATATACTGACTCTCTTAAAAGCTTAGACCTGGGAGAACAGAAGCAACTGGTGGCACAGCTATATACAAATAATGTTAAAAGACATAAATTATGGTGATGTTGTGTATGATACAGCAAATCCTAACAAAGGGATTTTTCAAAGTGAACCCAATTGCCAATACTGTGATTACAGCAATAACTATCTGTTGTCTTCTTAAACCCTAAGACAGCAGGAACCTCCCATTTCCTCTATAGATCCTTAATTTTCCCCAGTCCTGGAACCTCTAGGGTGGGGCTCACTTTCCTGAATGCTTCTCTCAATTCATACCAAATGATATCACATCTGCTTATCCCAACTTAATCAACACAAGGTGTACCACCTAGGTATGCTTCACTTCAGACTGTGTCCAGCGATGTCAGGCAGGGAATGTCAACCCTTCAGCCTTATAACTCAGGGGAGACCTTTCCTTTCATTTTCTTTCTTTCTTTTTCTTTTTTATTTATAAAAGGGAAGCATTGACAAAACCATAGGATAAGAGGGGTACAACTCCACACAATTTCCACCTCCAGATCTCTGTATCCCATACCCTCCCCTGATAGCTTTCCTATTCTTTATCCTTCTGGGAGTATGGACCTAAGGTCATTGTGGGATACAGAAGGTGGAAGTTCTGGCTTCTGTAATTGGTTCCCCGCTGAACATGGGCATTGACAGGTCGATCCATACTCCCAGCCTGCCTCTCTCTTTCCCTATTAGGGTGGTGCTCTGGGGAAGCAGTGCTCCAGGACACATTGGTGGGTTGTCTGTCCAGGGAAGTCTGGTCAGCATCATGCTAGCATCTGGAACGTGGTGGCTGAAAAGAGAATTAACATACAAAGCCAAACAAATTGTTGCAATCATGGACCTAAAGACTGGGATAGTGTAGATGAAGAGTTGGGGGGGGGGGGTCTCCATTTTGTAGATAGCTAGTAGGCATATTTTAGTTATATTTTAAAGGGCCTGTGGCTATACTAGTTTTTATTTTTCCCTGAGCCTGAAATCTGATATGCAGGTGGATCCTAGCTGTTGTCTGGGGAGATGATGTCATGGCTGGAAAAAGGACCAGAAAGCTAGATCAGGGAAGAAAGTAGCTCCCAAATATGGGAAAGGTGTATAGATATTGTTGACTGTAAACCCCATCAATTTGATTTGGTCTGGGGCCCATATTCAGCTTAGGAGCCTATGTGACCTCTGTATTCCTATAGATCTGAGCTCACATTCTGTGGTCATGAGTAAGAACACTCCAAGCTGCCCCAATATCGACCCTTCTTCCTCAGATGTAGTATAAAGTATGTTGTCCATCCTCCCTTCAGAGGATCGAACATTCTCTACCATTGTTGATCCAAGTTGAGGGCAAGATCCTATGGGGGGGCCCACAAAGGTATTTATTTTACTGTTCCTGATAGAGATGACTGGTAACACTGGAGAGAGGGATTTATTTGAGGTCTAGGCCCATCATGTCTGTTAGAGAATCTCAGGACTCCATGAAGGGCCCCAGCTGATGGTGTGGCCTGATAGTGACTAAAGAATCAGCATTAAAGTATGCCCTTATTCAGATTTTGTAGTCCTTGCTTTGCTAAGGTTGGCTTTGGAGTGAGTGAGAGAACTGTAATAGGAAGTAGGTGAGGAGGGTATCTATGTCAATTAGATACTATTTCATTATGAACTTTATACTGATTCACTATAGACTAGTGTGTTCTTCTGCTTTCAGGTATGTATTTTGGCCTAATTTATGGATACATGTGAACATATGCTCTATTTCATGGGACCTGGTCTATATCTAGGTTTTGGGACTTTGTTAGGAAGTTAACCACCTGGAATGGAATTAGAAAATCCTATGAAAGGAAAGGTCTCCCCTGAGTAATAAGGCTGAAGTGTTAAAATTCCATGCCTGATATCTCTGGACATGGTCTGAAATGAATCATGCTGAGGTGGTACTGCTTGGATTGTTTAGGTTAGGATTGGCAGAAGCGATATCATTTGGTATGAATTGAGAGAAGCATGCAGGAAAGTGAGCCCCACCCTAGAGGTTCCAGGACTGAGGGAACTATAGGTTCTATAGAGGAAGTGGGAGGTTCCTGCTGTCTTAGGGTTTAAGAAGATAATAGATAGTTATTGCTATAATCACATTATTTGGCAATTGGGTTAACTTTGAAAAATTCCTTTGTTAGGATTTATTGTATCATACACAACATTATCATAATTTATGCCCTTTGACATTATTTGTATATAGCTGTGCCACCAGTTGCTTCTGTTCTCCCAGGTCTAAGCTTTTAAGAGAGTCAACATATCAAAGACTCAGCCTATGTTTTAAAAAGACTCAGTCTGTGCTTTAAAAAGTTTGAGACATACAATCAATTTTTCCCCTCATATTAATTAAATAGTGATTTATATGACTACAAATTAATAGAAGTGTACTTAGACACCATTCCCATGACCAAAAGACTATATCCCATCCCATCTCATCCCCCCACTCCACCCCGATGCCCCAGGAAGCCGAACATCACCCTCACCCTCAACCCAGGGTTTTTACTTCGGTGTCCTACTCCAGATTAAGTCAAATCCTGCATTTAGATTCCCTTTCTGTTCTTCTTTTTCAACTTCTGTTTATGAGTGAGATCATCCCATATTCATCTTTATTTTTCTGGCTTAGCTCACTTAAAATAATTCCTTATAGCTCCATCCAAGATGGGTCAGAGAGGGTGGGTTTATTGTTCATAATAGCTGCGTAGTATTCCCTTATGTATATATACCACTGCTTTCTCAGCCACTCATCTGTTTTTGGGCACCTGGGTTGCTTCCAGGTTTTAGCTATTACAAGTTTTGCTGCTATGAACATAGGCATACACATATCTTTTTGTTTGGGTGTTATGGAGTCCTTGGGGTATATCCCCAGGAGAGGGATTACCAGGTCATATGGAAGGTCCATGTCTAGCCTTGTGAGAGTTTTCCAGACTGCTCTCCACAGAGATTTTACCAATTTACATTCCCACCAGCAGTGCAGAAGGGTACCTCTGTACCCACAGCCTTTCCAGCATTTGTTGCTGCTGTCCTTTTTGATGTATGCCATTCTCACAGGGGTAAAGTGGTATCTCAATGCTGTCTTATTTGCATTTCTCTGACAATAAGTGACCTGGAGCAATTTTTCATGTGTTTGTTAGCCTTTTGGATCTTTTAAGTAATGAATGTTCTGTTCATATCCTCTGCCGATTCCTTTCATAGGATTCTCTAATTCCATTCCAGGCAGTTAACTTCCTAACAAAGTCCCAAAACCTAGATATAGACCAGGTCCCATGTGATAGGGCATATGTTCACATGTATCCATAAGTTAGGAAAAAATATATACCTGAAAGCAAAAGTACACAATAGTCTGCAGTGAGTCAGTATGAAGTTCATAATGAAATAGTGTCTACTTAGACTTAGGTACCCTCCTCACCTACTTCCTATTATACTTCCCTCACTCATTCCCAAGGTATCCTTATCAAAGCAAGGACTGCAAAAGATGAATAAGGGCAAGAGACGGGCATACTTTAACGATGACTCTTTAGTCACTATCAGGTCACCCCATTAGCTTGGGCCCTAGTGGATTCCTAAACAGACATGATGGGCCTAAATCTCAAATAGATCCATCTCTCCATTGTTACCCATCATCTCTATCAGGAAAAACACAATAACCCCCTTTGTGGGTCCCCATAGGACCTTGCCCTCAACTTTGATCAACAACGGTAGAGAATTTTCCTTCCTCTGAAGTGAAGCTGAACAACATACTCTACGTTCCACCTGAGGAGGATGGGTCCTGATATTGGAGCAGCTTGGAGTGTTCCTACTCATGATCTCAAGTCAGGCCTTAAGCCAGCCCACCCCCTGCTCTGTTCCATCCTCCATTGCTGATACTATGGTCTGTTGTTAAAATTCAGGGGCGCCAGCAGGCCAGGAATGGTCTATTTACGTAATCATTGCTTTGCCTGAGACCCACCCTGCCTACAGGTTAAAACCTTCACACAGTTACTACGGAAGCTTTCTACCTTCCTGATCTTTCCTTTTCTCCACCCCCTTTCCTACCTTTTCCTTTTCAGACTTGCCACTTTTTGTTCTAAATATATAAAAGTGTTGTCTCTGATCAATAAAGATGCATTGCATTCCTACTCTGCCACGATTTCCTGGTCTCTCTCCTGTGTCACTGAGTAAGCAGCAGCCCAGGTTGGCTTCAGTCAAGTGCTCTCAAACCCAGAAAGTATGTGCCTGGGAAGAAACACCCTCATGCTAGCCTGGCAACCACAGAATGTGAGCTCAGATCTATAGGGATGCAGAGCTCACATAGGCTTCTAAGCTGTATATGTGTCTCAGATCACATCAAATTGATGGGGTTTACAGTCAACAATATTTAGACACCTTTCCCATATTTCGGAGCTACTCTCTTGCCTGATCCAGCTTTCTGGTCCTTTTTCCAACCATGACATCATCTCCCCAGACAATAGCTAGGAACCACCTGTATATCAGATTTCATGCTCAGGAAAAAAAAAAAACTAGCAGAGTCATGGATCCTTTGGAATATAACTAAAATATGCCTACTAGCTACGTAAAAAATGGAGACCCCCCCCAAACTCTTCATCTTCACTATTCCAGACTTTAGGTTCATGATTAGTCAACAACATTTTTGGCTTTATATGTAAACTCTCTTTTCAGGTTCCAAATGCTACCATGATGCCAACCAGACTTCCCTGGACAGACAACCCCACCAATGTGTCCTAGAGCTCCAATTCCCCAGAACCCTTACCCACTAGGGAAAGAGAGAGGCAAGTTGGGAGTATAGATCAACCTGTCAATGTCCATGTTCAGCAGGGAAGCAATTACAGAAGCCAGACCTTCCACCTTCTCCATCCCATAATGACCTTGGGTCTGTACTCCAAGAGGGTTAAAGAATAGGAAAGCTATCAAGGGCAGAGATGGGATACGGAGACCTGATGGTAGGAATTGTGTGGAGTTGTACCCCTCTTATCCTGTGGTTTTTGTCAGTATTTCTTTTAAAAAAAAAGACAGAAAGGTTTAAGAAGCCCAGAAGTTCCCAAACAATATTAATCCAGACTTAAAGACACCAAAACACATCATATTTAGAATGGAAAGGTATAAGGATAAAGAAAAGATCCTGTAGGCTGCAAGAGAAAGACATGGACTTACCTGCAGAGGAAAACCCATAAGATTAGCAGCAAACTTCTCCACACAAACACTACAGACCAGAAGAGAATGGCAAGATATCTATCTAGTGCTCAATGAGAAAGTCTTTCAACCAAGAATACTGTATCCTGATAGACTTTAATTCAGACTAGATGGAGGCATCAAAACCTTCTCAGACAAGCAACATCTGAAAGAACCAACTATCACCAAGCCTACCCTGAAAGAAGTTCTGAAAGATCTCCTATAAAGAGTCAGACCACCATAAATAGGCCATATGTCAGAACACTCTAAAAATATACAAGAATGGTGTTAAAATATCTTCAGTCTTTGATATCAATAAATGTCAATGGCCTGAATTCACCTATTAAAAGGCACAGAGTAGGAAGATGGCTCAGAAAACACAACTCAACAATATGATGTCTATAGGAAACCTACCTAACTCAGCAAGACAAACACATACTCAATGTGAAAGGATGGAAAACTATCATACAAGCCAATGGCCCACAAAAAGGGGCAAGAACAGCTATTCTCATATCTGACATGATAGACTTTAAAATAAAGAAAACTAAAAAAGATGGGCATAGACATTACTTAATTCTCAGAGGATCAGTCAATTATGAGGACTTAATAGTTATTAACATCTATGCACTCAATGAGAAGCCATCTTAATACATCAAACATCTACTGAAAGAGCAACAGCAATATATTAACAACAATACAGTAATATTAGGGGAGTTCAACACCCCACTCTCTCAACTTGACAGATCATCCAGGCAGAAAATCAATGAAGACATGAGAGAGCTAAATGAGAAGCTAGATAAACTAGAACTATTGGACATTTTCAGAGTCATTCACCCCAAGAAACTGGAATACGCATTCTACTCAAGTCCACATGGGTCATTCTCAAGGACAGACCATATGTTAGGCCACAAAGACAGCATCAGAAAATTCAAGAGCATTGAAATCATCCCAAGCATCTTCTCAGACCACAGTCGTATTAAACTAACATTTAACAGTCAACAAAAGATTAGAATAGTCCCAAAATGTGGAAGCTCAACAGTAAACTACTTAACAACTACTAGGTCAAAGAAGAAATAAAGGAAGAAACCAAAATGTTTTGAGAGTTCAATGAAAATGAAGACACAGGCCATCAAAATATTTGGGACACAGCTAAGGCAGTACTGAGAGGGAAGTTCATAGCCATACAAGCACACATAAGGAAACAAGAAAAAGCACAAATAAACAACCTGATTGCACACCTTAAAGACCTAGAAGAAGAAAAAGGAACCCTAAAGCAAACAGAAGGATAGAAATCACTAAAGTTAGGGCAGAAACAAATAACACTGAAAATAAGAAAACCATATAAAAGATCAACGAAAGTAAATGTTGGCTCTTTGATAGAGTGAACAAAATTGACAAACCTTTAGCCAGACTCACAGAACAA
Organism: Erinaceus europaeus; assembly: GCF_950295315.1. Classification (NCBI taxonomy): domain Eukaryota; kingdom Metazoa; phylum Chordata; class Mammalia; order Eulipotyphla; family Erinaceidae; genus Erinaceus; species Erinaceus europaeus. The sequence continues at coordinate 65,854,546 of NC_080172.1, read as the reverse complement.
AAAAGGAAGAAGACCCAAATAAATTGGATTGTAAATGATACCTACAAACTTCCAAAATTAAGTAAAGAGGAACCAGATAACATGAACAGACCCATCACAGCTAATGAAATTGAAAGAGTTACCAAAAACTCTCCTAAGAATAAAAGTCCTGGGCCAAATGGTCTTACAAATGAATTCTACAAAACATTCAAAGAGGAACTAAAACCTCTATTTTTAAAAGTCTTTCAGAAGATTGAAGACACTATAATTCTCCCTTCCAGCTTCTATGAAGCCAACATCACTATGATACCAAAAGCAGACAGGAACACAACCAAAAAAGAAAACTACAGGCCAACATCTCTGATGAACACAGATGTTAAAATATTCAACAAAATTCTAGCCAATCTGATACAGCAGTATATAAAGAGATTGCTCATCATGATCAAGTGGGGTTTATCCCAGAGATGCAAAGTTGGTTTAATATATGTAAATCAGTCAATGTGATACACCACATCAATAAAAGCAATACCAAAAAACCACATGGTCATATCAATAGATGCAGAGAAAGCCTTTGACAAAATACAACATCCCTTTATGATCAAAACACTACAAAAAATGGGAATAGATGAAAAATTCAAGATAGTGATGTCTATATATAGTAATCCTATAGCCAACATCATACTCAATGGTGAAAAACTGGAAGCATTTCCCCTCAGATCAGGTACTAGACAGGCTGCTCACTTTCACCATTATTATTCAACATGGTGTTGGAAGTTCTTGACTTCTAGGCAAGAGCAAGGAATTAAAGGGATACAGATTGGAAGAGAAGAAGTCAAACTCTCCCTATTTGCAGATGACATGATAGTATACATAGAAAAACCTAAGGAATCCAGCAAGAAGCTTTTGGAAATCGTGAGGCAATACAGTAAGATGTCAGGCTACAAAATTAGCATTAAAAAGTCAGTGGCAGGGAGTCGGGCGGTAGCGCACTTGGTTAATCTCAGGTGGCACTAAGTGCATAGAGCTACTAAGGATCCCGGTTTGAGCCCCCAGCTCTCCACCTGCAGGGGAGTCACTTCACAGGCAGTGATGCTGGTCTGCAGGTGTTTGTCTTTCTCTCCCCCTCTGGCTTCCCCTCCTGTCTCCATTTCTCTCTGTCCAATCCAACAATGACATCATCAATAACAACAATAACTACAACAATAATAAAAAACAACAAGGGAAATAAAAAAGAAAAATTTTTTTAAAAGTCAGTGGCATTCCTCTATGCAAACACTACGTTAGAAGTTGAAATCCAATAATCAATTCCTTTTACTATAGCAACAAAAACAATAAAATATCTAGGAATAAACCTAACCAAATAAGGGAAAGACTTGTATACTGAAAATTGAGTCACTACTCAAGGAAACAGAAAAAGACACAAAGAAGTGGAAAGATATTCCATGTTCATGGGTTTGAAGAATTAACATCATTAAAATGAATATCCTACCCAGAGCCATATACAAATTTAATGATATCCCCATCAAGATCCCAAGCACATTTTTTAGGAAAATAGAACAAAAGCTACAGATGTTTATCTGGAACCAGAAAAGACCTAGGATTGCCAAAGTAATCTTGAGAATAAAGAGCAGAACTAAAGGCACCACACTCCCAGATCTCAAATTGTATTATAGGGCCATTGTCATCAAAACTGCTTGGTACTGGAATATGAATAGACACCCTGACCAGTGGAATAGAATTGAGATCCTGGAAGTAATCCTCCACACCTATGGACATCTAATCTTTGCCAAAGGTGCCCAGACTATTAAATAGGGAAAGCAGAGTCTCTTCAATAAATGGTGTTGGAAAAAATGGGTTGAAACATGCAGAAGAATGAAACTGAACACAAAAGTAAATTCCAAGTGGACCAAGGACTCGGATGTTAGACCAGAAACTATCAGATACTTAGAGGAAAATAGTGGAAGAACTCTTTTCCCCATAAATTTTAAAGAGATCCTCAATGAAATGAATCCAATTACAAATAAGACTAAGGCAAGCATAAACCTAGGGGATTACATAAAATTAAAAAGCTTCTGCACAGCAAAAGAAACCAATACCCTAACAACAAAGAGTGCCCTCACAGAGTGGGAGAAGATCTTTATATGACATACATCAGACAAGAGTTTAATAACCAACATATATAAAGAGCTTGCCAAACTCAACCACAAGAAAACAAATAACCCCATCCAAAAATGGGGAGAGGTCATGGACAGAATATTCACCACAGAAGAGAGCCAAAAGGCCGAGAAACACATGAAAAAATGCTCCAAGTCTTTGATTGTCAGAGAAATGCAAATAAAGACAACAGTGAGATACCACTTCACTCCCCTGAGAATGTCATACATGAGAAAAGGTAGCAGCAGCAAATTCTGGAGAGGTTGTGGGGTCAAAGGAAACCTCCTGCACTGCTGGTGGGGATGTCAATTGGTCCAACCTCTGGAGAACAGTCTGGAGAACTCTCAGAAGGCTAGAAATGGACCTACCCTATGATCTCCTGCAATTCCTCTCCTGGGGATATATCCTAAGGAGCCCAGCACACCCATCCAAAAAGATCTGTGTACACATATGTTCTTAGCAGCACAATTTGTAATGGCCAAAACCTGGAAGTGACCCAGGTGTCCAACAACAGATGAGTGGCTGAGCAAGTTGTGGTATATATACTCAATGGAATACTACTCAGCTATTAAAAAGGGTGACTTCACCGTTTTCAGCCAATCTTGGATGTAGCTTGAAAAAATCATGCTAAGTGAAATAAGTCAGAAACAGAAGAATGAATATGGGATGATCTCACTCTCAGGCAGAAGTTGAAAAACAAGATCAGAAGAGAAAACACAAGTAGAACCTGATCTGGAATTGGCGTATTGCACCAAAGTAAAAGATTCTGGTGTGGGTGGGTGAGAATACAGGTCCAAAAAGGATGACAGAGGACCTAGTGGTGGTTGTATTTTTATATAAAAAACTGAGAAATGTTATGCATGTACAAACTATTGTATTTACTGTCAAATGTAAAACATTAATTCCCCAATAAAGAAATAAAAAAGAAACAGTTATCAAAAGCCTACCCAAGAATAAATACCCTGATTTAGATGGGTATACTAATGAATTTTCTAAAACATTAAGCAAAAATTGGTAAAGTCATGGGCCCCTTGGAATATATCTAAAAGAGATTTCCTATATCTTTCCAACATGAAGACCGTAATTTTTTTGTGGTTATTATTGATGTCATAGTTGTTGGATAGGACAGAGAAAAGTGGAGAGAATGGGGAAACCAGAAAGGGGAGAGAAAGATACACACCTGCTGACCTGCTTTACCACCTTTGAAGCAACCTCCCTGCAGGTGTGGACTCAGGGGCTCAAACCGGGAACCTTATGCTGGTCCTTGCACATTGCACCATGTACACTTAACCCCCTGTGCTACTGCCCAACCACCAGTACTCCAATTCTCACCTGCTATATTTTTATATTCTTCCTAACTTTTTCCAGAATGGTGACCCCAAATCTTATCTACTCTTCTTATCTTTAGGTTCCTGATTATTAAACAATTTGTTCTGCTTTATATTTTAATGCTTCTCAGCCACCAAGTTGCAGATGCTACCAGGATGCCAACCTGATTTCTCTGGGCAGACGACCTCCCCAATTTGTCCTGGAACCCCACCTCTCTAGAGCCCTGACCCACTAAGGAAAAATTGAGACCAGTTGAGAGTATGGATTGACCTGCCAATACTCATGTCCAGTGGAAAACAATTACAGAAACCAGACCTACCTTATGTAGCCCATAATGATCCTGGATCCATGCTCCCAGAGTGATAAAGAATAGGAAAGCTTCCAATGGAGGGGATGGGATACTGAACTTTGGTGGTGGGAAATGTGTGGAATTGTACCCCTCTTATCCACCAGCCTTGTTGATCATAATTAAATCAATTAAAAAAACATTTAAAGAAGAGCTAACATCCATCCTCTTCAAACTCTTCCAAAAAAAAAAAAAAAGAAAGAAAGAAAAGAAAACTATAGACCTATATCCCTGATGAACATTGATATGAAGATCCACAACAAAATCTTGCAGAGAAGCAATCACACAAGCTATAACTTCCACTTCCTACACACCAAAAAATTTCTGGTTTATGTTCCCAGCAGGGGAGAAATGGTAGGGGAAGATGACCAGAGAACTTCAACTCCATCAGGATCCAGAGAGAGAAGAAAAAAAGAAAAAAAAAAAAAGGACATTTAGATGTAGTAGTAGGTTAAAGTGTGACTTACAAAGGACGAGAAGGCAGGACCATACAAAAAGGTCATCTGCCTGTCATCTGGTAATAATGATAAGTTAATTTAATCCTTCCCTATTTGAATTCCTTTGCTACCTTTTTTTTTTTTTTTTTTTTTTTTGCCTGAATGTAATGGTGAAGACTGCTAAGTCTATTCTGAATAGAAGTGGTGAGAGTGGGCATTCTTGCTTAGTTCCTGATTTTAGGGAGGAAGTTTTCAATTTTTCCCCATTGAATATGATGTTAGCCACAAGTTTATCATATATAGCCTTTATTATGTAGAGGAATTTTCCTTCCACTCTCAATTTCTTGAGAGCCTTTATCACAAATGGGTGTTGGACCTTGTCAAATGCTTTTTTTATGTCAAGTGATAAGAACATGTGATTTTTAAACTTTCTTTTTGTTGATATGGTGGATTACATTGATTGACTTGCAGATGTTGAACAATTCCTGTTTCCCAAGTATGAATCCCACTTGGTCTTGGTGGGTTATTCTCTTAATATATTTTTGGATTCAATTAAGCCAAGATTTTGTTGAGGATCTTAATATCAATGTTCATCAGGGATATAGGTCTATAGTTTTCTTTTTTGATGGAGTCCTTTCTTGCTTTGGACAGCAGAGTGATACTAGCCTCATAGAATGTGTTTGGGAGTATTCCTTTGACTTCTGTCTTCTGGAGGAGAAAAAGGGGTTAGTCATTCATTTTTCTAATTCACCTGTTCCAATGAAGGGTCACAGGTGGAGAAGTCAACTCCAGCAGCTCAGGAAAATGTACATCTCGGTGTGGGGGGTACACACACACTACACTCATAGGCTGAAGCATTAAGGTGCTCCAGTAAGCCACATGTGTACATCTTTAGAGTATGGAGGGGAGTGGAGGACCCACAGAAAACCCATAGCCCAACTAGGAGTAGGTTTATAAATCCATGTTATTATGAAACAACATTGAACAAAAAGGACATTGTTCCAGGCTCTGTTGTGCTTTACCATAGCTCAGTTTTGCACACAAGACCCAGAAGAATGCACAAGAGGCTTTATCTCTGGTTTGCTGGTGTTTGCTTGTGCAGAAGAGGAAATCAGATGAGTGTATATTTGGATGTCCCTTTCAGTTTGATTTCTTTCTTTCTTGAGATTTCTGGACTAGGTGTTTTAAAACTTATTTTATTCAGGGAGTCAGGTGGTAGTGCAGTGGGTTAAACACCCATGGCACGAAGCACAGGGACCAGCGTAAGGATCCCAGTTTGAGCCCCTGGCTCCCCACCTGCAGGGCAGTCGCTTCACAGGCAGTGAAGCAGGTCTTCAAGTGTCTATCTTTCTCTCCCACTCTTCATTTTCCCCTCCTCTCTCCATTTCTCTCTGTCCTATCTAACAACGACAACATCAACAACATCAACAACAACAACAATAACAACAACAACAATAAAAAAACAACAAGGGAAACAAAAAGGGAAAATAAATATTAAAAAACTTATTTTATTCATTAATGAAAGAGATAAATGCTATGTAGAGAGAGATAGAGCGATAGAGATAGATTGATAAAGAGAAACCAGAGCATTACTCAGCTTTGGTCTAGGGTGGTTCTGGGGACTGGGCTTGAAAAAAATTTTTAACTTCATAGTTAAAGTAAAATGCAGTTGGCAGAAATCTTCCCACTCCTTTCAGCATAAACAGGGCTTTCTACTGTTGTAATCAAAGTGACCTTAGAATCTGCTACTTCTGCCCAAGAGTCTGCTGATAACCCAAACAAATTATACTCTTTGTGTACACAAAAGAAAAAATAACCTGTTAAGCTTGTTGCTCTGACCTACTATGGGAAAGTTGGTAATTGTATAAAAGGGCAAGTGCCATTGCACTTGAGGCCCAGTGTGTTGTAAACGCAAGTCTAGCTGGGTCTGCCGACATAATAATAAGCACTGCTTCCTTAGTGTGTTCCATCTCTCTGCCTGAGATTGCGATAACATCATGAGTGGTAAAGCAGAGCTTCTGGTGTCTCTCTTTCTCCCTTTTCCATGAATATTTTTTCATTTATTTTGGATAGAGACAGAGATAAATTGAGAGGGAAGAGGGGGAGAGAGAGAGAGAGAGAGCGAGAGAGATACCAGCAGCCCTGCTTCAACACTCATAAAGCTTCCCCCCACAGGTAGGGACTGGGTGCTTGGACCTTGTACAAGATAACATGTGTGGTTAACAAGGTGCACCACCACCTGGCCTCTTTTGCTCTATATCTCTCCCTTCCTTCTCAATTTCTATATCAATTTACCTATACGTATACCTATACCTATCTCTATCTATCTATCTATCTATCTATCTATCTATCTATCTATCTATCTATCTATCTATCTATTTATCTATCTATCTACCTATAGATAGATATAAATATACATAGAGAGTAAAGAAAAGGAAAGGGAGAGGGAAAGGGAAAGGGAAAGGGAAGGGGAAAGGAGGGTGCTGGGTGGTAGCACACCTGGTTAAGCGCATATACTGTGAAGCATTGTCTAGCTCAAGGATCCTGGTTCAAGTCCCCGGACCTGCAGGCTGGGTCACCTCGAAAGCTGTGAGGCAGGTCTGCAAGTGTGTATCTTTCTCTCCTCCTCTCTATCCTCCCTTCCTCTCTTGAGTACTCACTATCCAACAACAATGGAAAAAAGATGACTGCCAGGAGCAGTGGATTTGTAGTGCAGGCACCAAACCCCAGCAATAAACCTGGAGGGAAAAAAATAAGGAAAGAAAGAAAGGAAGAAAGAAAGGAAGAAAAAGAAAGGAAGGGGGGGGGAAGCCACCAGCAGTGGTGTGTTCATCATTCAGGCACTGAGATCCTGGCAGAAATTAAAGAGTGAAGGAAGAGGGGAAGAGATAAGGAAGTGTTGAGATGTTTTGTCTCCTTTTCCTACTGCTCTTTCCCTTTCTGTCTCCTACCTTCCATAAATAAAAAGAAACAAAGGAAGGAAGGAAGGAAGAAAGAAAGAAAGAAAGAAAGAAAGAAAGAGAGAAGGAAGGGGAAAAGTCCACCAAAACAGTGGAATCTTGTAGGTACAAAGCCCCAGCAAAAAACTTTGTGGCAAAAATAAATAAATAAAATTTAAAAACAAAGTTATAAAGGGCTTCAGTGATCAACAAGAAGAACTAATTGTTAAGCTTAAAGACAGATAATATGCAAATACTTAAATCAAAGGACACATTGTTATTAAATTGTCAAAAGTCAAAGACTAAGATAATTTTGGGACAGCAGCAAGAGAACAAGGACTTATTATATGCAAGGAAACCCCCAAAAGATTGTCATTGGACTTCTCAGCAGATTGTTTAAGTCAGGAGAAAATGGGATAGTGTATTCAAAATACCAAAAGAAAAAAATTCTGGTCAGTCCACCCCATCACCCAGGGCCATATTTAGGGAATCTTGGGATTCCCACATGGACTTGATGGGCCTAGACCTCTAACAGATCCCTCTCTCCACTCTCACTGGTCACCTCCATCAGGAACAACATAATGGACCCCTTTGTGAGCCCCTACAGGACTTTGCCCTCAGTGTGGATCAGCAATGGTAGGGACTGCCCTATTTTTCAAAGGGAGGTTGGGCAAACATACTCTACTTTCAAGGTAGAGGGGTCCGGCAATGAGTGTAGCATAAAATGTTCCTAGCTACAACCACAGAACTTGAACTCAGACCTACAGGAAGGGATGCAGAGGTTACACAGGCTCCTGAGATGAATATGGGCCCCAAATAAAATTGATGGGGTTTACAGTTAACACTGTTTATATACTTTTCCCATATCTAGGAGCTACTTTCTGCCCTGATCCAGCTTTCTAGTCCTATTTTCAACTGTGAGACCATCTCCCCAGACAATACCTTTGATCTACCTGCATGTTAGCTGTTGGGCTCAAGCAAAAACTAATAAATTCATGGGCCCCTTGAAATATACCTAAAATAGACCTACTAGTTTTTTTTCCAAAATGGAGGCCCCAAATCTTATCTGATATATTCAGACCTTTAGGCTCCTGATTATTAAACAATTTTGTTCTTCTTTATATCTTAATACTTTTTAGTCACCAAGTTGCAGATTCTATCATGACGCCAAGCTGACTTCCCTGGGCATACATCCTCACCAGTGTGCCCTAGAACCTCACCTAGCCAGAGCCCTGCCCCACTAGGGAAAGAGAGAGACAGGCTTGGAGTATGGATCGACTTGCCAACACCTATGTTCAGCGGGGAAGCAATTACAGAAGCCAGACCATCCACCTTCTGTAGCCCATTATGATCCTGAGTCCATGCTCCCAGAGGGATAAAGAATAGGAAAGCTTTCAAGGGAGGAAGTGGTAGAAATTGTATGTTGTACTTCTCTTGTCCTATGGTCCCGTTGATATTTTTATAAATAAATTTTAAAAAATCTGGCCATGAATACTCCAACTAGAAAAATTATCTTTCATAAAATGAAACAATAAAGGACTTCTTAGTCAAAACATGAAGTCTATCAATGCTATGCAGACTTGTAAGTCTTCTTCCAGAAGGAAATAGTAAAGAAATGGTAAGAAAAAAAAGTTCAGATAAAATGGCTCTCAACAACAATATGAAATGTAACACACACACACACACACACACACACATCAGATTGTGTAATTCTATAACCAACACTACTAAGAGACTAATTATTCCACTTAAAATAATGGACAGATTAAATAATCATAGAAACAGTAAGTGGAACTGGGTGGTGGCACATCTGGTTGAGCACACATGTTATAGTGCACAATGACCCAGATCTGAGCCTCTGGTCCCCACCTGCAAGGGAAAGCTTTGTGAGTGGTGAAGCAGTGCTGTAGGTGTCCCTCTCTCTCTCTCTAGTCTCCCTTTTCTCTCAATTTCTGTCTCTATTAATAAATAAATATAATTAAAAAAATAAAAATAAAAACAGTAAGAACATAGTAGATTTGAAATACACCACAGACCAAATTGACTTGCCAGACATGTACTGAACAATTCATCCAACAATGACAGACTATGACAGAACAGTAATAGACAATGACACATTACTTTTATTTTTAAATTCTTTTAAAAATTATTTATTCATTGTTAAATAGAGACATAGAGAAATTGAGAGGGGAAGGGGGAGATAGAGAGGGAGAGAGAGAGAGACACCCACAGCCCTGCTTTACCACTCATGAAGCTTTCCTCCTGCAGGTGGGGTTAGGGTCTTGAATTTGGGTCCTTGCACACTATAATGTGAGTGTTTAACCAGGTGCACAACTGCCTGGCCCCAACACGTTCTTCTTCTTGGTTTAACCATTGTATATAGTGTTTTATGAGGTCCTTCTCTCAGTACTCTTCAATCCACTGCTCACTCTTGCTTGGGTTGACTTGTGTCTAAGTAAGGTATTTAAAGAGTTCACAGCTATGGATTTTTTTTCTTTATTGAAGATTAATGTTTTGCAGTTGACAGCAAATACATGCATAGCATTTCTCAGTGTTCCACATAACAATACAACCCCCACTAGGTCCTCTGTCATTCTGTTCTAGGACCCGTACTCCCCCCCCCCCCCCCCCCCGCACCCACTCCAGAGTCATACTTTGGTGCAATACACATTCCAAGCTCTGCTTAGTGTTTTCTCTTCTGATCCAGTTATGGAAATTAACAGTTTTTTCAATGTTAACTCAGTCACTGAATTAAAGCACAGTGGTTGTTAAACCTTCTTATTTTCTTTTTCTGCCCTGTAAGCTATGGGAGGCTGAGGGCTTTTTAACTATAAGTAGTTTTTTTTTTTTTTTTTTTTAGCTTAATCACTTACTTCTGACCAAGAGATAAAACAGGATGGGAAAGAGATAACACAGTGGTCATGCAAAGAGACTCCCATGCCCCAAGGGTCCAAATCCCTGGGCCCAATTCAGCTGCTCTGCCAATAGCCAGAGCCAAGCCAGGCAGCACTCCTTGACTAAAGGAAAAAAAAAAAAATCCTGTTTGTACTCTGTGAGTTCTCAGGCAATTATTCACCGTGTCTCCGAACCCCTTAGGAGAACGATGTTGAAAGGCTGCCACTATACAGCTCCACTTCCAGACCACTGGGAGTGTTATGTCTTCCCTTGAGTTGCCTGATCATGTCTCTGCCCCTGATGTCAGCACAGGACCTCCCTGATGCTTCTCCAGCCTCCAAGGGACAGTAACAATGGAGACTCACAGTTGCATTTGCTGAGCCTTAGGGGATCCTGTCCTTGCCTCAACAGTTTATTTGTTGATTAAACTCAGACTGTAGGTGGTGCCTCCACTGGCAAATTGCTGGACTGTTACCACCCACTCTGGAGTAGATATGGACTTTCAGGCCCAGGAATCTCTCCTTAGGCCCCTCTTTGTCAAGTGGTGAGTGTGTTTGCACTCACCACTTGGTGAGTTCCCAAAAATGGCCCTGGTTCTGTCTTGTTCTGGTTTCAGTCAATCTTCTTTGCTATTCCTAGTTGACCAGGGGAGAGGAGGGGCGAGAAATGCAGCTGCTGCTACTCTGTAGCCCCACCTCTAGAAGTTCCCTACACATTTTTCTTAAATGTACATAAGACATCCTTCAGGAGAAATCACATGCTTAACCAAGGGAGCAAATTACTGAAGACTGTATAACACTAATAAAATAATTAAGCAGACATAAATAAATGGAAAAACATTCTATATTCACTTGGAAGAATTGCTAATTGTTAAAAATAAATATCCAAGGAGCTGGGTGGTGGTGCACTTGGTTAAATGCATATGTTACCATTCACAAGGACCTGAGTTCAAGCCCCCAGTCCCCACCTGCAGGGGGAAATCTTCATGGGTGGGAAAGTATTACTGGAGGTGTCTCTCTGTCTCTCCCTCTCTATTCTCTTTTCCTCTCAAGTCCTGTCTGTCCTATTAATGAAAAATTTAAAAGTTTTTAAAACATAGCATGACTAGCTACTGTATTTTCTGGTTATATGGAATGACAGCTCAGCTGGGCTTTTTGGATTATTAAAAAATATAACAAAATAAATGTTCACAATACCTGCAATACTGTGAATATATACATACATATATATGTATATATATATATATATATGTGAAGAGAGAGGAAAAAATGGAAAGACAGAGAGTTGCTATTGTTCAGATGACTGAAATGTATTTCATATATATTCAGTTTCCTTGGAACTCTTTAAGTGATGAACATGATAAAGGTTCCTTTTGTTATGCTAAAAAGATAACATTTTAAAAAATAAAGTCTTTTATTTATTTTCTTTTTATTGCCACCAGGGTCATTATGGGGGTGGGTGCCGACACTACTAATCCACTGCTCTGGCACCAATTTTTTTCCTTTTCATTTTCTTTCTATTTTATTGGATGGGACAGAGAGAAATTGAGAGGAGAGGAAAAGATGAGGAGAAAGATAGACACCTACAGTACTGCTTTTCTAATTGTGAAGCGTTTCCCCTGCAGGTGGGGAGTGGGATCTTGAACCCTGATCCTTGTGTATTACCATATGTGCACTTAACTAAGTGTGCCACCACTCAGCCCCTAAAAATAAAATCTTATGAGATGAAAGAGAGAGAGAAATAGTGGAACACCATTTTGTCATGCTGTGTAACAAACTCCAGTACCTTACACATGCAAATAAACTCTACCCACTAAACCAATTCCCAATCACAGTGAAGATATTTTTCTTCCTTTTTAAAAAATTAATTCTTCCTTTTTAAAAAATTAATTCTTCCTTTTTAAAAAATTAATCAACAGAAGCTGACTTAGAAGATCTGAAAGGGAAACTAAAAGCAGGACCTGATCAAATTGTAAGTAGGGCACCAAAGTAAAAACCCAGTGGTGAGGGGTAGACATGTAGCTTCCTGGGCCAGTGGGGGGTGGGAGTGGGCGGGAGGGATGGGTCACGGTCCTTTGGTGATGGGAATGGTGTTTATGTACACTCCTAGCAAAATGTAGACATATAAATCAGTAGTTAATTAATATGAGAGGGGGAAATCAATTGTATGTCTCAAAGGTTCTCAAAAGACAAACTTGAATCTTTTTAATAGATAGGCTACATATTTGATATGCGGACTCTCTCAAAAGCCTAGACCAAGTAGATTAGAAGCTTCCAATAGCACAGCTATATACAAGATACTGGGTACTGTACAGCAAACCATAACAAAGGGACTTTTCAAAGTTAACCCTATTAACAAATAATGTGATGATAATATTAACTATTGATTATCTTTTTGAACCCTAAGACAGCAGGAACCTCACATCTTCACTATAGAGCCCCTACTTCCCTCAGTCCTGGCACCCTTGGATAGGGCCCACTTTCCCGTATGCATCTCCCAATCCAAACCAAATAATATTGCATCCGCCGATCACAACCTAACCAAAGCAACGATTGCCATCTCAACATGCTTCACCTCAGACTGTATCCAGAGACTTCACGTGTGGAATGACAACCCTTCAGCTTCATTACTCGGGTGAGACCTTTCCTTTAATAGTACACTCTAATTTCATCTCAGGTAGTTCACTTTCTAACAAAGTCCCATAACCTAGACATACAACAGTTTCTGTGAGAGAGAGCTTATGTTCACACGTATCCATAAACTACTGCAAAATATATACCTGAAAGCAGGATTACACTAGAGTTTGCAGTGAATACCTCCCTAACACTTCCTCTCCACTATTCCAAACTTGGGATCCATGATTGCTCAACAAATTGTTTGGCTTTGTATGTTAACTCTCTTTTCAATCACCAGGTTCCAGATGCCACCAGGATGCTGACTAGGCTTCCCTGGATTGAAGACCCCACCAATGTGTCCTGGAGCTCAGATTCCCCAGAGACACACCTTACTAGGGAAAGAGAGAGGCAGACTGGGAGTATGGACCGACCAGTCAACGCCCATGTTCAGCGGGGAAGCAATTACAGAAGCCAGACCCTCTACCTTCTGCAACCCTCAACGACCCTGGGTCCATGCTCCCAGAGGGCTAGAGAATGGGAAGGCTATCATGGGAGAGGGTGGGTTATGGGGATTGGGTGGTGGGAATTGTGTGGAGTTGTACCCCTCCTACCTTATGCCTTTGTTCACTAATCCTTTCTTAAATAAAAAATTAAAAAAAAAAATTAGTGTAGGGTTTTACAAAATTATAATATTTTAATAGTATAATTTCATAACCATGCCTGGTCAGTGTAAGTCGCCAAACCCTCCACCACCAAAGTTCATGGCCCTCCCTCCCATCCCCCTTAGCCACCACAGTTTTCACAAAGTCCAACACGTTCATTTGTTTTTTGTCATCTATACTCCACATGTGAGTGAAACCATCTGGTAGTTGTTAATTAAAGTAACTTTTGAAAGAATCTGTTTTCTGCTATGTTTCTCCAAATTACAGATTTTCTCCACTGGTGTCCCAATATAACTCCTTGAGCAGGATTTAAGGTGAACTCAGGCCATTTTTCTTCCCCTCATAAGCGTAACCTGCCATACAAAAAAGGTTCCAAACTTAAAAGAAGAAGGTTCCTGAGCCTAAAATGTGGTGAGGGACCAGAGGCCAGAAAACAGAGTAGGAGAGGCACCCATAGGAGCCAGGAAACTGAAGGCTGGCAGGAACCAGATCCTACAAGTCCTTAGGACCCAAGCCTATGAATCTGGGGGCACAATTCAATTCTAGCAAGTTGATGGAGAATACTTCTTTTTATTATTTTTCCAAGTCATTTCTTTTATTTGTGAGTAATAGTGGTTTACAAGCTTATAAGATCACGGAAAATAGTTCCACACTATACCCACCAAAGTTCTGAGTTCTACCTTCCCAGTGATAATCATAGTTTTTCTTCCTTCCTTCCTTCCTTCCTTCCTTCCTTCCTTCCTTCCTTCCTTCCTTCTTTCCTTCCTTTCCTTCTTTCTTCCTACCTTCCTTCCTTCCTTTCTTTCTTCCTTTCCTGCTCTCTTTCTTTCTTCCAAGTTTATGTATTTTTCTGGGGAGAAATACATAAACTTTGTTTATGGGCTCTCCATATAGTCTTCTAGAGGGATTGTACCAGTTTGCACTACAACCAGCAATGTATCAGAGTCCCCTTTTCTCCACAACCACACCAATACTTTTCAGTTCCTGGTTTGTTGATGTAAGTCATTCTCAACAGGTATGAGGTGGAATCTCAGTGTAGCTTTAATTTGCCTTTCTATAATTATAAGTAGAGTGGAGCATTTTTTCATATGTCTGTGGGCCATGTGTGTCTCTTCTTTAGAAAATTGACTATTCAGTTCTCTGGCCTAATTTTTATTTATCTTTTTATTGAGCTGTGCAAGTTATTTATAGATGTTTGATATCAAATTCTTGTCAGATATGTGATGTGCAATTATCTTCTCCCAGTTACTGTGTTGCCTGGTTATCCTTGTGTAGCTTGCTTTTGATGCGTAGAGGCTTGCCATATACTTTTAAAATAATAGCAATGATTATTCTGGTGACCATTTATAGAGATTGGTTTGAATTAAGTTTATTTTCAAGAATATATAATGGGAAGAAAAAAGCCTACTTGACCACCATTCCTCACCACAAAAAAATTTGTCTGTTTCAACTGTCCAAATAATTTTAGGGGCTGGAAAGATAGCAGATAGGTTATACAAAGGGATGTTCATGCCTGACGCACCAAAGGTCCCAGGCTCAATCTCTAAAAACACTAGAAACTGGAGTTTATCAGTGTTCTGGTAATAATAATAATAATAATTTTATTTTTTAATTTCTTTATTGGGAGATTAATGGTTTACAGTCAACAGTAAAATACAACAGTTTGTATATGCATAACATTTCTACATGACAATACCACCCCCACTAGGTCCTCCTCTGCCATCATGTTTCAGTACCTGAACCCTTTCCCCTACCTCAGTCTTTTACTTTGGTGCAATACACCAAATCCAGTCCAACATCCTAAGTTATGCATAGAGTTTTCCCTTCTGATCTTATTTTTCAACTTCTATCAGTGAGATCATCCCTTATTCATCTTTTTGTTTTTGACTTATCTCACTTAACATGATATCTTCGAGCTCCATCCAAGATGGGGTAAAGAAGGTGAATTCACCATGAACCTGAGACTTTGGAACTTCAGGAATGAGTCTCTTTGTGTAACCATTATGCCATCTACCCCTCTTCACATTTCTTAATTTTCCAGTTTTCCACATCACAATTCAATGCCCCCCTCTCGGTCCTCCTCTGCCATAATGTTCCAGGACCTGAATGCCCCCTTCCCCTGCCCACCACACCAGAGTCCTTTACTTTGGTGCAATACACCAGATCCAGTCCAAGTTCTGCTTTGTGTTTATTGTTAGATGACTTTTTTTTTTTTTGGAATTGGATTTGTTTCATTGAAGGTACCTTTAAAATCTAGATGGAAAAGAGTTCTGCCAATATTTTCCTCTAAGTATTTGATAGTTTCTGGTCTAACATCCAAGGGGTGTTGAAATCCCCTACTATTACTGTGTTGCTGTTAATATATTGCTGTTGCTCTTTCAGTAGGTGTTTGATGTATTTAGATGGTTTCTCATTGTGTGTATATATGTTAATAATTATTAAGTCCTCTTGATTGACTGCTCCTCTAAGCATTAAGTAATGTCCATCCCTACCTTTTTCAATTTTATTTACTTTAAGGTCTATCATGTCAGATTGAGAATAGCTGTTCCTGCCCTTTTTGTGGGCCATTGGCTTGTATGGTAGTTTTCCATCCTTTCACTTTGAGTTTATGTTTGCCTTGGTGAGTTAAGTGGGATTCCTGTAGACAACATATGGTTTGATTGTGTTTTCTGATCCATCTTCCTACTCTGTGTCTTCTATAGGTGAATTCAGGCCATTGACATTTTTTGATATTATAGAATGAAGATATTTTAATGCGATTGTTCTAAAATTTTATAGTGTTCTGATATATGACATGTTTATGATGATGTGATTGTTTATAAAGAGACCTTTCAAAACTTCTTTCAGGGCAGGCTTGCTGATAGTTGATTCCTTCAACTGTTGCTTTTCTTAGAAGGTTTTTATGCCTCCATCTAGTTTGAATGACAGTCTAGCAGGGTATAATAGTCTTGGTTGAAAGCCATTCTCACTGAGCACTTGATAGATATCTTGCCATTCTCTTATGGCCTTTAGTGTTTGTATGGAGAAATATGCTGATAAACTTATGGGTTTTCCTCTGTAAGTGACTCTTTGTTTTTCTCTTGCAGTGTTCAAGATCCTTTCTTTATCCTTATTCCTTTCCATTCTAAATATGATGTGTCTTGGTGTCTTTAAGTCTGAGTTAAGTCTGTTTGGGATCCTCTGAGCTTCTTGAGCCTTTATGTCTTTTATGTTGTCCAGAGTAATAAAGTTCTCAGCTATTATGTTCTGTAGGATGCTTTCTTCCCCTCCCTCTCTTTCTTCCTCAGGTAAGCCAATAATGCATATATTACTTCTTTTGAAGTCATCCAATATGTCTCTTGTTGTTTTTGGCATCTCTTAATCTCTTCTTGAAATCACTTACTTCTTTCTTAGTTTTATCTAATTCATCCTCAAGATTGGTAATTCTGTTTTCTGCCTCACTTATTCTATTCTCTCTCCCATCTGTTGTTTTATGTAGTTCAGCTGTTTTGCTACCCTGTTGTAATGCTTTATTAGCTTGTTCAGCTAGTTGTGCTCTTAGCTCAGCTATTTCAGCTTTCAGCTCTCTAATTACCTTGAGATAGTTAGTGTTTCCTTTGGAATCTCATTTACCATTTCCCCATTTTGGATGATATTATTTTCAAGTTCTTCCCTCACTCTTGTGACTAAAAACTCAATTAGTGTTTGGATCTTGTCCTCAAAGCCCTTTAGTTTTTTTTTTTTAATCTGGACTTTTGTCCTGGTTTATTTATCCAATGTTTCTTCTTGGTTTAACCACTGTATTTGATATGTTATGAAGTTCCTCTCTCAGTACCATTTAATCCACTAATCACACTTGCCTGGATTGACTTGTATCTGGCGGGAGAGTAGAGACATAGCTGCTGTTACTCCATGCTGGTTATTGATGTCCAGAAGGTGGTGCTATTATGACCTCTAGGTTTTTCTTGTTTGTATGATCTGCTTAAGGTGGGATGGATTTGGGGTGGGGAGTGGTTGCTTTGGCTGTCTTGTGGCCATAAATGCTGTTTTATGTTGTGTCCTTGCATTAAATTCAGAAGGCTAAATACCCCCCTGTGCCAAAGATAGAGAGGTTTTAAGCCCTTCTTTTTTCTTCCGGCACTCAGAACAACCTTCATTGCTTGCTGAGCTTAAAGTGAAATTGCCAGAATGGCACAGCTCACTGCCATGCTATATGGAGCTCTGATTTGACTTTGCTGTTCTTCAACCTGCACCCCTTTTAGCCCTAACTGCGTACAAGCGAGCACCCACCTTAGGTTGCCAAACTTTCAGCTGTAGATTATGACTTCAGTTGGATCTCTTGTATTTATTTGATGTTTTGGGAGGAGAGACAATTCAATCCCTGTTATTCCATGGCCATGTCTCCCGAAAATCATCAATAATAAAATATTTTAAAAGATTTATTTAATGTTTCATATACATATATGTGGAGAGAGAGAGAGACAAGACAGAAATAGAGACACACAGAGAGATTTTTCCATGAGAGATCTGAGCACCACTCTGCACTCAAGAGCCTTGGGCAGGAAAGTCCTGTATTCCATCTATCAAACTCTCTCTCCTGATGCACTATTTGAATTTTCCAATGTCTGGCTCTATACCCTCAGCTTGCTGAATCAATGAGAAATCCTTTCTCAAAAATTACTAGGACTCCTTCTCCTCAACCAATCTTGAGTCTAGCCACCAGGGGGAACCATGATCATTACTGTTGTTCTCTTCCCAAGCCTACCTATTGCTTAGAGAAGGTGATTAGCTTGCTGCCCCAGCCCTGGCTTCCAGTTCCACAGCAGGTCAGCGTTGTGCTGCCCAGCCTTCACCGATGAGAGCCAGGGGGTGGGAATTGATGCAGACAGATTATTAGAGAGGATTGGTCACAGCCTCCTGGAGAAAGGCCCAGAACCATCTGGACTAGATGACTGGGCAGTTACTACTGTCTGGCTTTGGGCACGTATGTCTTAGGAACTTCAGTAAGGCTTCAACATACTGACCTGGGCTTTAAAATGATCTTTTCTCTCTACAGGCTTATTAAGCAGCTGAGCAGGCAAAGTGACTTTGCTGCCTGTCTCCTTCTCCAGGAACTGTTGTGTGGGGTTTTCAGAGGGATTCTAGAACCAAGCCCTCTAGGTATCATATATATATATATATATATATATATATATATATATATATATATAAAATTTATTTATTTATTAATGAGAGGGTAGGAGGAGAGAGAGAAAGAACCAGACATCACTCTGGTATGTGTGTTGCCAGGTATCAAATTTAAGACCTCGTGCTTGAGAGTCCAACATTTTATCCACTACACCACCTCCCAGACCTCTCCAGGTCTCCCCCCCCCTTTTAATTTTTATTTATAAAATGGAAATATTGACAAGACCATAGGATAAGAGGGGTACAATTCCACCACCAGAACTCCATACCCAATTCCCTCCCTTGAAAGCTTTCCTATTCTTTATCCCTCTGGGAGTATGGGCCCAGGGTCATTATGGGGTACAGAAGGTGGAAGGTCTGGCTTCTGTAATTGTTTCCCCTTTGTGGGAAGGTTTACTACAGTTTTTTCTCTAAAGCATAGAGCAAAACTTGTAGGAAAAACCACTGGGGTGTATATCTACTGTTGAACATCCTGTTTTATTTATTATCATTATTATTTTTAGTTTTAGTTTGGAGAGATGCAGAGAAAGAGAGTGAAAGAGACCAGAGCACTGAAGCTTCCTTCAAGGCAGTGGGGGCCAGGTTCAGACCTGGATGGAGCACATGACAAAGCAGTGTACTAGCCAAGTGAATTATTTTGCTGGCCCTAATATCCTGTTTCAGAAAACCATGAGTGCACCAGTTAAGGTTTGTAGAAGTTTTTTTTTTTTTTTAATAAAGCAAATAAATAAAACAGGTTAGGAGATAGTTGGCCCAGTAGAGTACACACTTTCTCAAGAGGGGGACCCAGGCTGGGCTCCAGCCATCACATAGCAGCTCCTGCATAGGGGGAAGCTTTGCGAGCAGTGTCATGGTGTTGTGGGATCTGTCCTTCTTTCTCTGCCTCTCAGCCTCTAACAACAACAACAACAACAACAACAACAACAACAATAATAGTTTGCCAAAGTAGTGGGATTATGTAGGCATAAGGCCCCAGTGATAGACTTGTTGGCAAAGAAAATGAAAAAAATAAAGTTCTGGAAACCATTACTCCCCCCACCAACACCATGAATACCAAAGCATAGTACTGAAGGGAGGAGCTAGAGTAGCACAGGTCTAAAGCTTTTTCTGTGTTCAAGTGCCTTAATATTAGGATGGGATGCATTGGATCGACCTTCTCGTGGTGCATCCCGTGAGTACCCATTCATTGGGGAAACTGATGATCCTTCCTAGCCGACTGAATCCACATGGATCCCAGTCATTTTCAAAGCCAGCAACAAGCAGCTCCTGACAGCTTTCAACCTGACACTGTTGACTGGCTACGGAAGAAGGGCAAACGCTAGAAGAAGAAGAATATTAGGATGAATAAGCCACCCCATCATAATCCTCTTCTGTTCTTTATAAAAATGGTTGGGGCGGGGTTAGTAGATAGCACAATGGCTATGCAAAAAAGGCTTTCATGCCTGAGGTTCTGAGGTCCCAATTTTAATTCCCAGCATTACCATAAACTAGAGATGAACAGTGCTCCGGTATCTCTCTCTGCTATCTCTTTTTCACTAGTAAGGAAATGAAGTATTTTTAAATGATTGTTTTAATCCTAGACTTTGAACAGCACATGCATTCACGCAGCACCAGAATTTCTGCAGAGGGAGAAGACTAAATGATCCAAAGGGGAGGGAGTGAACATGGAAAGCATTCCGAAGGTTTATTCACAACGGCTTGGAATGTCCCCTTATGGTTGAGAAAACAGAAGTTATAAGTGCCAGAGAGAAAATGTAGCAAACCTTACTGGGGGGCTAGGGGAATTTAGTCCCTAAGTGTCCCTAAATGCCACCTCAGTGCTCAAATCTTTTACTATGAGGTAGATGTTGCTTGGGGCACCACTCTCGTTTGTCCACCTGGGGTCAGTCCCTTGCTTCCTTAAATCTTTGAAACACTCAAGAAACAATAGTGAGATAAGATAATCAGAGTCACACTGCCTGGGTTCCATCCTGACTCTGTTACTAGCTCCTGGGAAATTTATTTACCTCTTTGTACTAGGCCTTTCATCTGTAAAATAAGAGCACTAAGAACACTCATCTCCCAGAGGTATGAGGAGTAAGCCAATATTTGCCAAGCATTTAGGCTAGTGCCTAATAAGCCATCAACCTCATTTGTGCTTGTTGTTACTTTAATTACCCTGTTATTGTAATGGGCACATGATGGAGTGTGAACAGCTGCCCAACACATTAACCTTGGCCTTGTGTGAAGTTTAAGAGCTCGTTAAAGTTCTGTGTGTTGGGCTCCAAGCCCTCAACTCAGTTGAGCTTTCTCAGGCTAGTAGCAAGGAGCCAACCATTTGCTTTGTAAATATCCAGAAGATAAAGGAGATTAGTTTGTTTGACTGGGATTGGAGAGTGACCGTCTTCATCTTTCTTCTTCCTCTAAATGGTTCCCTTAAGGAGATCTTTTAAAAATCCTCTCTCGGGGGTCGGGCGGTGGCGCAGTGGGTTAAGTGCATGTGGCACAAAGTGCAGGGACCGGAGTAAGGATCCCGGTTCGAGCCCCCGGCTCCCCACCTGCAGGGGATTCGCTTCACGGGTGGTGAAGCAGGTCTGCAGGTGTCTATCTTTCTCTCCCCTTCTCTGTCTTCCCCTCCTCTCTCCATTTCTCTCTGTCCTATCCAACAACGAATTGCGTCAACAAGGGCAATAATAATGACCACAACGAAGCTACAACAAGGGCAACAAAAGGGGGGAAAAATGGCCTCCAGGAGCGGTGGATTCATGGTGCAGGCACCTAGCCCAGCAATAAGCCTGGAGGAGGGAAAAAAAAAATCCTCTCTCATAGGTCCAGAGATAGTTAACCCAGTAGAGTGAATATTTTACCATGAAAAGTGACCTGGTTTCTAGCCTTTGCCACCACATGGAAGTGCCAAGCAAAGGGAAGCTTTTCTAGCAGCACAACAATGTTGTGGTGTCTCTTCCCGTCTCTCTCTGTCTCTCATTCTCTATGTGAAAAAATAAAACAATATCCTATTGGCAGTGGTGGGATAGTGCATGCATGGTAGACCTCTGAGTGGGAGATGCTACCTCACTTCCTCTCACTATACTTTGGGTGTGCAGCCAGAAAACCTACCCTATCCAAATGGGGGTGTAGGTGAGGTGGGGTGATGCTCTAGAACTGGTGTCATGGCAGAAGGACAGTCAGGTCTGCCTTACAGGAAAGTGACACTCTTTGTTCATGGTCTCACCTATTGGAGCAGAGGCTGAAAATCTCCTGCCAGTGTAGCCTTTCTTTTTAATTTTTTATTTCTATTTTTTAGTAATTTTACTGAAGACTTGGTGATTTACAGTACACTTGTCGACTCATGGGTAAAATTTCTCATCTTACTATGATAGGTATCTGCAAAACACTTTCATCCTCACTTAGGTATGTTTCTACCATCAGGCACCAGGACCTCAAAGCCCACCCCCACCCCCAGACCCCTCCTTGCCCTCCTTTCCCAGAATCCTTTGCTTTGGTGAAATACACCAAACCCAGTCTGAGTTTTACTTCATGCTTCCACTTTCTGTTCTTAAGCTCAGCCTGCGAGTGAGATGATCCCATATTCATCCTTCTCTTTCTGGCATATCTCACTTAACATGATTCCTTCAAGCTCTATCCAAGATGAACTGAAGAAGGTGACTTTATCATTCATAACAGCTGAGTAGTGGTGTTCCATTGCGTATGTATACTAAAACTTTCTTAGCCACTTATATGCTGTTGGACACCTGGGTTGCTTCGAAGTTTGTGTTATTACCAATAATATGTAATGTTGTGCTGCTATGAACATAGGTGTATAGAGAACTCTTTGGATGGGTATGCTTGTTACTGTCCTTTCTGATGTATATTATACTCACAGGAATGAAGTGGTATCTCCTTCTTGTATTTATTTACATTTCTCTGATAATCGTTGATTTTGAGCATTTTTTTTTCACATGTCTGTTGGTCCTTTGGATCTCTTCTTTGGTAATTATTCTGAGGTGTAGCCTTTCTATATGGATAGTAAGGCTGGAAGTGCCATGGGGTGAAGGAGGGAGGCAGACCCTGATCTAGTTCACACAAACTTCTAGCCCCTACTTGACATCCATTGCTACAAAAATCTCAAGGCATTGGAAGTTGTTGGTCATGGTCTCCTCAGGAAGAAAGAGTTGATCAAATTGCAGCCAAAATTCCCTTGTTCATTCTTCCCTTAGGGGCCAGCTGGTTTCATTTGACATGTGGGACCTATGATGACCTATAATGACTTTGAACCCTGTGCCAGGCATGCCATTTTCCTATATGCACATCCAGTCAGCAGCCTTTTAAGGCTGTTCCTACAGAGTCTCCATTGTGTCCTGGCACTGATTACTCAAGAAGGAAAACACAGATAAGACTCAGAGAGTCAACCCCCTATCCCCTTATTCCTGCATTCCCACCTTGCCTGCCGAAGGGAGTCAGGTGCAGGGCATGAGGGCTTTCAGGACTCTCTATAAAAAGCCATCTAATGCTCATTTCAGACCTGGAACTCACAGTTAGGACTCCCCACCAAAATGGGCAAGCTGCTGCTTCTTGCTGGTAAGTCTCCTCCAAGTAGCTCAGTTGCTCAGTTGGGCTTTCAGAGTAGCTGCCTTCTTTCTCCCTCCATTTATATTATCTTTTACACCTCTCTCTCTCTCTCTCTCTCTCTCTCTTGCAAGCCCTCTTCCTCTCTTAAAGCCTCTTTGGGCTCATAGCACAGTGATAGGGAATGGAAGGAAGGAAGGGAGGGAGGGACGAGAATTTACTGAGCACCCAAGGACTTTAGATGGGAAGGAAAATGGGTAGTTCTGGTGGACAATGGTGATGCCATTTCCTCCATGTAAGGCTTGGACTAGTCCTTCCAATATTAATGTTCTTTGATTACTCTTCACTACCAAAGAGAATAAGAGCTCAACACATAGGTTTGATGAAGAATTAGTGAGGTGGTGGCTGGAAAAATATTTAATTTGGATACTGCACTGACCCAGGTACTTCCAATGTCTTGAGATTATTGTACAATAGATGTTGGGTAGGTGCTAGAAGTTTGGTCCTGTGTGTGACCTGTGTTTAAGCTCAGCTCCCACTGCACTGAGCGGTCTCTCTCTCTCTCTCTCTCTCTCTCTATATATATATATATATATATATATATATATATATATCAGGAAGGATTGTGGACTTAGTTCAACATAAGAACACGGTACTTATATGTCTGGAGTACCAGGTTTTCAGGTTCATTCTCCAGTGCTACTATATGCCAGAGCTAAGCAATGCCATGGCATCTCCCCCCACCTCATCCTTTATCTCTCTTAATAAATAAATCTTTTTAAAGAAGAAGTAATCAATAGTCAGGAACAATTAGTAGCAAAAAAAAAAGGTGTTGCAGGGATTTTCCTGAATGTGTACTCTGGGGACTGGATGGTAGAGGCAGAAAAGACCTGAAGGAGTTAGTGCAGTTCTTCCAATGATAATTCCATCCCCAGAGATACTGCCTGTGTTGAGGCTAGAAACTTCACACAGTGAGTGAGTAAGGACACATTGAGGGCACTGCAGCTCATCTTGGCATGGATGGGTGACTGGGAAGGAAATTAAACTTAGAGATATCATTTAAGTTGAAAAGCAGAGTGATGGTGATTCTGGATAAGATCTGCCATGTGTGGAGAGACTGCTGTAGGAAGGGTTCATCTGCTTGAATGCCCCTTTTCTACCTTTAGGACCTTTTATTTTTTAAAGATTTTATTTATTTACTAATGACCAGACATCACTCTGGTACATGTGCTGCCGGGAATTGAACTCAGGACCTCATGCTTGAGAATCCGATTCTTTATCCACTGTGCCACCTCCCAGACCACTCTCCAGGATGTTTTCCAGTCTGACCTACCAATGTGGCTTGTCTTAAAGTTTGTTGCTTATCAAAGGGGTTGGAAGTGGGGAGTCAGTGGGAAAGTACAGGTCTTGCCTTTAAGGAGCTCCCAGTGGAAGGAGTATAGTAAGGGTAAGCAGTGGTCTCTCAGTGTGACACATGTTGTGATTAAGAAAAATGAACACAAATACCAAAGGAGGTGAGAGGGGAACAGAGAGGTCTGGTTTAAACTTCTCTAGGGAAGTCCTCCTTGGCTTTTGTTTTCCATAGTAGTCCATATATCTCTCAGTTCATCACTTACTACCTTGCATTGCACATATAGGTTACTGGTTTCTATGCCCATATGACTGTGAGATCTTTGAGGTCAAGAACCTTGTTTTGTTTTTCTTTTTACCTCTAGACTCACTGTGTCCTTTTTTTCTTTGTAATTATGGCTCTGCTCAGCTCTGAATTTTAGTGGTTCCAGGGATTAAACCTGGGACCTTCGAGCCTGAAGGATGAAAGTCTTTTGCATAGTTATAGTTACTGTGCTAGCTCCTTGGTCCTTAATATGCATTTGTTGAAAGAAGCAGCAATATGTCCTGGTTTCTGAGCTGCACATAATCATCTGATCTTCCACCTAGCTCACTGAATGCCTAGATTAGTCACTTTCTCCAAAGGCATGATGTAGGAGCCCATACTGGGAACAGATTTATAGAGGAGAAGGAACATCAGCCACTCATTCCCCTTTTTACTTACTGTCTGGTGCACTCCAGGCCAGCTCCTTCTCATCTGCCACCCTCTTATCAAGGTCTCTTTTCTTCCTTAGGGCTGGCCCTCCTGCTGCAGCTGGGTAAGTAAGCATCCTCTGTGGCTGGGCAGGGGCAGTACCCGGGGACTCTGAGGTGAAAGGGCACTAGTTGGTCAAGGCAGGGGCAATCTCTTATATCCCTACCATTTCAGGCACTGCAACCAAAATCGTCTGTTACTTTACCAACTGGAGCCAGTATCGGCCTGGAGTTGCACGCTACATGCCTGAAAATGTGGACCCCTGTCTCTGCACACACATCATCTATGCCTTTGCTGGCATGGCCAACAACCAGATCAAAACTATCGAGTGGGATGACGAGGCTCTGTATGCTGGCATCAATGGCCTCAAAAGCTAGTGAGTGCTGGGCTTGGACTCTGTACTGTGTTGGAGGCTTCAGAATGTTCCTCAGCGGACATAACAGTAAGACGTCTAGGTCTGGAGACCAGTCTGCAATCATTCTTGTTCCTCATCCACAGAGCTATCATTCTGGTGGGGCAGGTTGCTATCATTTCTGTGCATTCTTTTCTCATTGTGTCTTTATCATAGGCTCTCAATTCACCCTCTGTCCTAGGAACTGACAGGGATCCACTACAAATATTGTCCTCCTATTGCAGTAAATCACCACAGCAACCTAGGAGCCAGCTAATGGCTTTCTCTAAAATGGCACTTGTGTCATTTAAATGCTTAGTGTATTAATTGGATGACTACTATGTGTCAGGTATTAGGTTAGATCCTTTCATTTATTATTTATGTAATTTTCACAATACACAGCATGGAGAAGACATACTAAAATTGTTCAAAAGCATTGTTTTTATTTTTTAATATTTTATTTATTTATCCATGAAGAATGATAGGAAGAGAGAGAGAAAGAAGCAGAAATTACTCTGGTATATGTGCTGTCGGGTACTGAACTCAGGACCTCATGCTTGAGAGTTCACTGCTTTATCCACTGTGCCACCTCCCAGACCACCAAAACCATTTTTTAATTGGTGGAAATCAAGTTATAGAGAGGCCAAAAGATTGTTCTGGGGTCAATAAAATAGCTCACTTGGATAATGTACATGCTTTGTCATATGTATGGCCCAGGTTCAAGCCTGGCTCCTTCTATATTGGAAGAAACTTAGTTGTTTTGGTGTCTCTCCCATACCATCTCTGTATCTCTGACTCTCTTCATCTGAAAAAGTCAGCCCAGGCCAGTGAAGAATAAGAAAACAAATAACAAACAAACACATATTTTCCCTAACCCACAGAGTGAATATGTGTCAGAACATAGGAACGTCTGAAAAGTTCATCAGCAAGATTGACACTTTGATCCAGTTGGGAATCCAATGGGTAGACTTTAGGGTCAAGTTTACAGGACCTGGGAGCCTTATGGAAGACACCATAAAATAGAGTTGGTTTGTGTCCTGGCTTTGTCACCTACAAGCTTGAGCAAACTGTTTAATATCTCAGTCAGTCAAATATCAAATGAGAACAACAGTTCCTATCTTGTGGGATTGTATGTATGTTAGGAGCAATATGTGTAGAGCCCTTTGCATTTAGTAAGTGCTCAGTAAGTGGTAGACATTTCCACTTTTTCCCTGCTCCTTGCTCTTTCTTTTAAGAGCCTTAGGCTTTCAGCTTTTTGTCCTTGCATATCCCAGAAGCTCTAGCCCACCATCTGTAGAAAGAAATTTGTGATAAAGAATTACCTATAGATTCCCTCCACTCTCTTTTCTTCCCCTGTAGTTCCCTGCTACATAGAATCCACCAGTCCCCTGGCACAGTTGGGGTAAGAGCCTGTGGTATGAGTATTTATACTGTGCCCTGGAGGTACTCATAGCAAGGGGCTATCGTGCTCCTACAGTAGGTTCTTCGCCTGACAGTGGTCATAGATTGGTCATGAGGCAGCTCTGGGCTCTTCAGGTATGGGATGTAAGGGTGGAGGGGCTGACCATCAGATAACATTTCCATACCAGTGGCATTTCTTATACACTGATATCTTGTGATCCACAGCAATACAGAGCTGAAAACCCTACTGTCTGTTGGTGGCTGGAACTTTGGAACCCAGGGGTAAGATACTATATTTCATAGATGAACACTCCCAGATTTACCAGTCTCTTTCAAATTCAAAGGACTCTGAGTATCTCTGAAGGGGGTGGCCTGTGGACTTAGGTCTCAGTTCAAGGATCTCGGAAACCTTCTGGTCAGAGATCTTCCTGACATCTCTCTTTCCCCCATCACAACTCTTATCATACTGTGTTTTAATTTCCTGTTTACTTATCTACACAGCCTCTGTAGAAGCCTCTCCAGGGAAGAAACTCATATTTATTTAATTTATAAGGACTGGGTTATGACTTATCTGGTAGAACATATATGTTGCCATTTGCAAAGAACCAGGTTCAAGCTCCTGTCCTCACCTGCAGGAGGGAAGCTTCATGAGTGGTAGCTATAGGCTCCTCCCCCTCCTCTTTCTCACACTTTATTAAATATGGCTGCCAGGAACGATGGAGTTATGCATGGACTGAACCCCAGTGGTAATCCTGGTGACAGAAAAATCATCTCATTTAATTCCATACAGTACAAAATGCCAAATAAATGGCAAAATAGGTGACTATGCTTCTGAATAAATATGAGGATAAGTGATAAGACAAAGGGCTCAGCAACCCAGGCAGCTGTTATTTCTTCTGTGTCCCATTCAAAGTGTTCTGTGGGCAAATCCTGCCCGAGGGAGTCCATGCCAAAGCCCACTTCTGCTACTAAAACCATACTGGTTTGTTGACTCCAGATTTTCCAACATGGTGGCCACGGCTGAGAACCGCCAGACCTTTATCCAGTCAGCCATCCAGTTTCTGAGGAAGTATGACTTCGATGGACTGGACATTGATTGGGAGTATCCTGGCAACCGTGGCAGCCCAGCAGACACCCAGCAGCTCTTCACTGTCCTGTTGAAGGTAATTTATCCTTGGTGGGCTGAAAGAATTCAGGATCTGACCCATAGAGGGCTGGGGAGAAGGACCCTATTTATGGGAGATTCTCAAAAAGGCTAAATCCACCCCAGTTGAAAGCACACATTTCAAGCTTTCTGGCTCAAAACCTGAAATCTTTCACACAAGACCAGATCTTTTAGGGAAAATTTGCACCCACCAAGTTAGAGATTGGTATAGGATAGTGTAGTGAGAGTCAGCAGCTTTGTAATGAGAATTGTAATGGCCAAGGGAGCTAAACCATGCATACCTTGTCAGAGATTCCTCAAATAGGTCTAGGGTGGGCAACATATGAGGCAAGGACAGTGGATCACAGAATGAGAAGTGCAATTGCACTGCTCTCAGATAATGCAGATTACTGTAGGAAAAGTTCCCTCTTGCTACCGGGGCCAGACTTTAGGCCAGAACATTCTCTTCCATAGGCATTATTTGACTGAACACCAATGCAGGCTCTGATACTTTTATTTCCTTTCTTTTATTTTCTTCTATGGCTGACTTTTTAAAATATCAGATTCAATCACATGCAGTTTGCAAAGATAAGAGCCATTTTTATCTAGATGTGATCTTTTTTCTTATTTTAAAGTTTCCTTCTTAGAAGATGACCAAATTTTCTCCACTTAAATTTTTTTTGGAAAACAGCTCACTGTAGTTTTCAGATCAGAAGGCTTTCAGTGGAACACTTTGCAGCTTTTTTAGAAAAACCAGGGCCCCGTCATGTATGTACTCAGGTTTCTCCAACCTGAGTCCAGTGTCCTCTGCTCCACAGGAAATGTATGAGGCTTTTGAACAAGAGGCCACCCAGAGCAACAAGCCCAGGCTGCTGATTTCTGCTGCTGTGTCAGCAGGCAAAGGCACCATTGAAACTGCCTACCAGATCCCTGAGATGTCTAAGTAAGTAAAACTTAAGCTTGGGAGTCCAGAGGGCTTCCTAAATGGTTGGTAAGTGCTTTGATGTCAGTCAGTAGTCAGGTTTCCTGGACATAAGGGATCTCCAAAGGATTAAGATGACCCCAATGCTCAACACCAGAGACACAGAGACAGAGATAGAGAGAGACAAATGCTACTATGAGCTTGACATTGTTTTTCAATTTATTTCCAAGATCAAAGATGATAAGAGATTATGTGGAGAAAATTAGTTGAGTCTCAAACCATGAAGGTCTAAATTCAAACATTTATGAACTAAGGACCTTATTCCTTTTACAGATGAGGCATTTTGAGATAGAGATGAAAGTGAATAGAATAGTAAAACATATTTCCTTGTGACAGGATAACACACACAATATTTGGTGTCTTGAAAGCTTAGGGAGAATAAGAGGAATGTGACTTCCCTTGGATTATTTTTCTTCTCTTGTACCAAACCCAAGATACATGGACCTCATCAATGTGATGACTTATGACCTCAGGGGCTCCTGGGAGGGCTTCACAGGAGAAGACAGCCCTTTGTTTGCAGGACCCAATGACCAGGGTGACTACAAATATTTTAATGTGGTAAGTTAAAGGAACTGATATCTTCAAGGTAAGTAAAGTTCTCTGACCAATGAGTTAAAGAGAAGCCAATGATTTGATGAATAGGACAAAGAGGACAATCTTTCCTAATCCTGCTCATTCATGGTTCTTCTTTCTTGGTCCTATGATTAATTGTTTCCATTTATTTATCTTCCACACTGAAGAAAGAAGAATATTAGGTTGGGATAATCCCAGACATTGGGAAAATTTAATTATCACTGATTCTACAAGAACATGTCATGGTCCATCTTACTTTTACTCTTCCTTATCTCTTTTCTACCCTACTCTCAAATCTTTATCTTCCTAACTTGTATGACTCAAACAGCTGTAATGATGTATATGACTAATTATAAGTCAGTAAGTATCTGCTTAGTGCTAAGTAAGCTGGCTCAGTAGATAACTTAATCAAAATCTCAGTAGCCAGACCTTCCACCTTCTGTAACCCACAATGACCCTGGGTCCATGCTCCCAGAGGGCTAGAGAATGGGAAAGCTATTAGGGGAGGGGATGGGATATGGAGATTGGGTGGTGGGAATTGTGTGGAGTTGTACCCCTCCTACCCTATGGTTTTGTTAATTTATCCTTTCTTAAATAAAAAATAAATTAAAAAATCTCAGTAGAGATTAAAGTTGTTAAACCCAGCATGGAAAATTCTTCTAGGTACATACCTCATTCTAAAACAGTTCCTCACTGCTGTCTTATGGCTAGTGGAGAAGATGCATCATTGAACTCCAGTCATGCCAAGTCTGGAGTGAGAAGAATGGAGATAAGAGAGCATCCCATAGGCTGGGGAGACAGCATAGCAGTTAATGCAGCAAACTCTTATGCCTGAGGCACCAGAGGTCTCAGGTTTAGTCCCTGGTAGCACCATAAGCCAGAGTTGAGCAGTACTCTGTTTAAAGAAGGGAAGAAATGAAGGAGAAGAGAAATATGAGAGGAAGAATTTCATTGCTAGTTGACAGTTACCTAATTATTAAGTGAAATACTTTTCCAATGTGTGTGTGAAAGAGAGAGAGAGAGAGAGAGAGCCAGTTCTAAAAGATAGGGTATTCCTTTTGATTGGACTAAGGAATGTTGCATGCTATAGCTGATGAGATAGGGCGTGTTCAGGGTGGTATGGCTGTAGACAGCATGTTATATCTGAAGTGGCTGGGGAATTGGGTAGAAAATGTTGATTATTCCCTGAAAATATCTTTCTGACCTTGCTTCCAGGATTATGCCATGAATTACTGGAAGAGCCAAGGTGCCCCTGCTGAGAAGCTGATGGTGGGCTTTGGGGCCTATGCCCGAACCTTCACTCTCACTAACCCTGCCAACCATGGCTTGGATGCACCCACCTCTGGCCCCGGGAAAGCTGGACCCTATACTCAGGAGGCTGGGACTCTTGCCTACTTTGAGGTAATGACCTCCAAGGCCTGTGCTATCAGGGAGATCTAGTGCCTTAGTTCAAAAAGATTAAAGAAGCTTCTAGGGAGAAAGAATCTATACTCTGATTTCTAGTGCAGGGTATCCCATTGTCAATAGCTCATAAGTGTATGTGGTAGGGCATGGATTTTTTTTGGGGGGTGGCTTTTTAAAAATATGAACATTTTAAAGTAAATGTGCATCTTTGATATTGGGAGTAGTTGGCATTTACTGAGTGTATACAGGTAGGTAAGCTCTATTTTAAGTGAATATATATAGTCTCATTGAACCCTCAACAGTGAAGTGTCAAAATTATCTACATCTTTTGCAAGAGAAAACCAGAGGCAAAGAGAGGTTCTGTTCAAAGACTGGGGAGAGAGATAAGTGGGAAGGTATCTGCCTGGTCTTGTGCAACTCATATTGGAGCCCCACCACCACAAAAAATGTGGTTGGCATCTCAAGGTTTTCTGGTTCAGTGGTGTTTCTCTTATTCTGTGTGTCTACTGGAATGAAAAGATGTCTCAGGAAAATCATGCATATGTGAAGCTGGAGCACTGCAAAAATTTTCTATCTATATCTATCTATGTATCTATGTATCTATGTATCTATCTATCTATCTACCATCTATCATCTATCCACCTATCACCTATCTCAAGGTTATAGATCAGTAAAGGGCAGAACTAGCACTCTAACCAAAAAGGTTCAGCTCTAGAATCTCACAATCTATTGTTAAGCTCTATTCTTCCTGTACTTGTTGTGACTAAAAAAAAACTTTCAAAATAGTGTCCCAAAGGGAAACTAAGGCACAAACAAGCCACCTTTTCACTACTTTACATGGGCTGACTGACACAGGGTCAACTGTTGCACAGCTGAACACATACCTTTCCCACCAGAGTCCCCTTTGTTTGTACCATTGGGTGGGAAGTGAGATGGGGCAGCAAGGGTAAAACTAGAACCGTGTAGTCTCATTTTTAGCCAAGGGGGCTGGAGGCAGTGTGAGAAGAAGTACAGGCTGGGCCAAGCAGGCGGGACTCACATGAGTTGTGACTGCTCTCTTGCACCCACCCCAAGGTCTGCTCTTTTCTGAAAGGAGCCACCCAGGTGTGGAATGCTCCTCAGGAGGTGCCCTATGCCTACAAGGGGAACCAGTGGATTGGGTATGACAACCCCAAAAGCTTCACCCTCAAGGTAAGGCCATCACCACCCTTCCTTCTACAGGGCTGGGAGAGGTAGGGAACCTGCCTGGCAAGGACAGCCCATGTCAAGGTCAGCTAAGGACCCTGCTGCAGGTTGATCATCCCTTCTGCTCCCATTCAACTGCGGCTGTCTTTCTCCCCTCAGCTCCTGCACCTTCCCACCCCCCTACCCCCCATTCCTGATGACTCCTCCTGGGGCCCCTGCCTTGCTCCATTCTGCTTTTGATTCAGCTCCCTGACCTCTGCTTCTTGAAGCAAGTGTGTTTCCTCACTTCCAGGACCACAGTGGATACCAGAGTAGTTTCCTCTCCCTTGCTTCTCTCCTATTCACTGCAGATTCCTACAGGTTGAACCACTGGTTAGTCAGGAGACCAAAGGGGTTTTCTGCACTTTGAGACTTCTGCCCACTGGCCTCACATGCTCAGGTCTGGGGGTTACTTCTAATAAACCCTGGCACCTTACCTCTTTATCCTACCCTAATCTGGAGAAGAGATGGAAGTTTGGCTCTTTGCCAAAGAATTTTGCTGTGCCCAGGACCCTGTCTTTTAAAAAATATTTATTTATTTATTCCCTTGTGTTGCCCTTGTTGTCTTGTTATACTTATTATTGTTATTGATATTGTTGTTTTTGGATAGGACAGAGAGAAATGGAGAGAGGAGGGAAAGACAGAGAGAGGGAGAGAAAGATAGACACCTGCAGATCTGCTTCACCGCCTGTGAAGTGACTCCCCTGCAGGTGGAGAGCTGGGGGCTTGAATCCGGATCCTTACTCCAGTTCTTGTGCTTTGTGCCACGTGCGCTTAACCCGCTGCACTACCACCCAACCCCCAGGACCCTGTCTTTTTAATGAAACTATTACATACCTAAATTCCAACTGAGATAAATCTTCTCAGAAGGTGGTCAGTAATAACTCAGTGCAGGAGAAAGAGCTGTTTTGGGATTAAGATTCACCCTCCCTTATTCTCTCTCTCTCTATATATATATATACACATATATATCTTAAAATATATACATATATATTTTAATCACTATATTGGAAGTTCAGTTGTTTATAGTACAGTTATTGACACATGGGTACAATTTCTCACCTCCTCATGATATGTGACTGCAAAGCACTCTCACCCCCATCATCATGCACTCCAAAGTCTTTTCCACTTTCTGCCTTCCCCATCTTTCCCCAGAGTCCTTTGCTTTAGTGCAATACACCCCACACCCCACCCAGTCCAAATTCTTATGTACAAATATGCCCACTCTTCCTTCCCCATCACTGGAGGAAAGCCAGTCTCCCACCACCCTCCCCAACCTGGGTAATCACCTTCACCTCCATCCTGCTAGCTTCACTATTGTCTTCATGCTTCAAACTGCCACCCTACCCTCACCCCCAGATCCCTCGGGTTCTCTTCTACAGGCCGAGTGGTTGCTGAAGAACAACTTTGGAGGCGCCATGGTCTGGGCCATTGACTTGGATGACTTCACCGGGACTTTCTGTGGGCAAGGCAAATACCCACTCATGAATGCCCTCAAATCCGCGCTCGGTGTCTCCACACCCAGTAAGTAGAGATGCGCCACCTGCTGGCTGTGAAATGACATGCCAGAGCTGGTGAAGGAGGAATTAAAGACTGGGGCTCCTCCCAGGCAGGTCTAGATCTCTCTACTGGCTTTGTATTTGGGACCAGAAAGAGAGACAAGGTGGGAGATGGCCTCTACCCGTGGGCGATGACCCTAGAGAGGAAGCATGAATCTGTGACGGCTGCTGGGGGTTCACTGGTTAGCTTGTCAGGGTGCGCCAGTAAAGTGATCTAAACTAACTTTAACGGAAGGAGTAAAAACACTATACCTCCTGTTCCTGCTTGCCCAGTTACACCATTTATGAACATTGTAGTGTAGAAAAGACAAAGCAAGGCAGCGGTTTAAAAATCAGGAGATAAAGAGAGGGACAGAGAATCCTGAAGGGATCCAGCATGCATCCATCCCAAGGTGAGAAGCAGTGTCACAATCAACCTCTATACAACTTTTGCCCCAACATCAAAGTTCAGGAAAATAAGGAGATATTGGAAGCTACAAAGTAAAGGTGGTGTGGACCATGGGGCCTTCATTTTGTATCAGGCCTGTGGTGTAATCCTCATAGGCACTCGTAGGGTGGGAATATACATCTATTAAAAGGCAAAATGTAGATCTAGGCAGACATGACCAATGTCTAGTTTAGTCCCTGGCACCACCATAAGACAGATCTGAGCAGTGTTCTGGTAAAAATAAAATACTGGTGTGAGAAATGAGAAGGTGTTACTCATGGGCACACGTTTCAGTCACACAAGATAAATAAATCCTAGAGATCAATTGTATATACAGTACAGTGTCTGTAGTTGACCATACTATTTTGTATATTCCATTAGCTTGGAGGGTAAATCTTATGTTATGTGTTCTCATAACTAATACCAGTAAGAATAATCATGGTAGTAATAATAAGTAGTGTAGAACAAGACTATTGGAGATAATGCATATGCTTATGATATTACTGTAGTGGTAATAATATATATTGTCTCCAAACTTATTGTGTTCATTAAATATGTATAGTTTTTTGTACGTTAATCACACCTCAACCAAATAGTGGGGCTTTTTTTTTTAAGGTATCATGGCATAGATTCTGAACTTAGACCTAGCTTTAAGTCTGCATTCTTGCCTTACATTAATGAAATAATTTTTTAATATTATTCTGTTTTGTAGGATTTGAGGGATTGTGCAGCATAGTATTTACTTATTCATTTATAATTTTTGAAATTATATTTATTTATTTATTTATTTATTTATTGGATAGAGACAGCCAGAAATCAAGAGGGATGGAAGAGACAGAGAGGGAGAGAGACAGACACCTTCAACACTGCTTCACCACTTGCAAAGCTTTTCCCTTGCAGGTGGGGGTCGTGTGTGCCCAACCAGGTGTGCCACTACCTGGCCCCTGTAGCACAGTATTTCAGCAATGATTTAGGTGTGCTTAAGGTAACAAACAGGATTGTAATTATAAAATTAATTGAAAACAAATATTTGTGTAGCACTTGCCATTTTACATACCAAGCACATTCATTATCTTTCAATGAAAGAGATATATAGAGAGGGCGAGAGGCACCAGAGTTCTGGTGCTGCTGGGGACAGAATCTGGGACCCCAGAGGCTCAGGCTTGAAAGTCATTTGCATAACCATTATGCTATCTCCCCAGTCCTATACAGTAATGTAGGCAGTACTATTATCCTACCATCACAGGGAGGAAATTAAGTTAATAACTTACCCACAGTCACAGAGCTCAGAGATTGAGCTGGACTGTGAACCTGGTTGTTGCTGATTCAGGTCCTTGATTTAAACTATGGGTTCAGTTAGCATGAGTCCTTAGTTGAGACGAATGTATAGATAGTACACTTATCCTGGCAGAGAAGTCCACTCCAGAGTCAATGAAGACCTCTTTCTTACTCTCTGCAGGTTGCAGAGTGCCCACCTCTACTCTAGGCACCAGCGTGGCTCCCATCGTTACTGCAGCTCCTGGTGGTGGCAGTAGTGGGTTCTGTGCTGGAAAATCGAATGGTCTGTATCCCAGCCCCACCAGCAAGCGTGCCTTCTACAACTGTGTGGATGGGCACACCTACGAGGAGGCCTGTCAGGCAGGGCTGGTCTTTGACACCAGCTGTTCCTGTTGTAACTGGGCATAAGCTAACATGGGTCCACTGGAGACCATAAGCAAGAAGGACAAGTAAAGATTTGAATCAGAATACTGAATTGTTTCTTGATTTTTGAATCGTCATGTGGTCCTGCTGCACATAAATGAGAACTACCACCTTTCTGTTTCCTAGAGGACCTGGGCTGGGAGAGGAGTAGTAGATAGTTGGGGATTCTGGGCAGCTATGTGGAAACAAAGTCCTGGTGCTCTAAGCCCTTCCTAAGGAAGAATGGGAGGGGAAATGAGAGGCTCTGGGAGAAGCAAGAGAGATCAAGACCTCATTCTTTCCCACAAATAAACCTCTGAAGGGTTTTTGCAAAAGGACCTAAAAAAATTGGATAGATTCAGGATACTTAACTGTTGCTTTCACTTCCTGAAGAAGCTCTTTTTTCACCAAGTTGACTCATCTCCCAACTCCCAAGCTAAAAAACTCCATGCAGACCATATTTGCTGTTTGAGGCTGGAACACAATGATCACCTGCACTTCCACATATATGGGCCCAGGAACAGAAGCCACTAGCACCAGTTTCAAAATTAGTTCATAGGTTAAATGCCAAGTTCATTACAGTAATTTATTCAGACTCCACTCATGAATGTACTCATTGAATCAATTAACAAAGGTACTAAAACAAATTTAAAACAAAATACATTACAGTAGATGTGGAGGTGTCTCTTGCTCTTGACATCTCCAGGAGAACATAGTTTCTGTTCTTCCTCAAAACCAGTAAAGTCAAAGAAGCTGAGAAAAAATGCAGTTTACCAAGAAGGAAATATTTCCACACTAACCTGTTTATTGAGGAAAGGAGGGGAGTGAGGGAGGTTAGAACCTGGAGATTATCCCCTTACAACAAAAATGACACAATCATTAAGCAGAAAGCGTGAAAGTTTCTCTCTCTCTCTCTCCTCTCCCCATCTCCGTATTATCTGCTGAAGTCTGGAAAAGAAGTCAATCCATCCCAATTTGCTTGGTATAGTCCTGGTTCTTACCTATCACTCCAAATTTCCATTCATTTAGCAGTTATGCTGGTTGGTTTATAAATTTGGTCATGGCATGTTTTTGTAACTAGTATCAAGTTAATTGGAATGAATTCTTCACTTTACACTTCTACTTTTTATATACAAAATTCTTTCTTTAACATGTGGTTAAATCTAAATATTCATGAATAGTAACCAATTACTCTTCCTTTCCTGATAAAACTTACATTATAGCCTCTCAGTGATCTCTTGCAAGAATCACATTGATACATTAACATGTTCTTGCTTGGAGATGGGAAGCTATCTTCTCTGGTCTTTAGGACTGGTGGGGCAAGTGTTGATAAGGCTGCTTCGTGGTGTACCAACAACTGGTGCCACAGTCAGAATCATTATGGCCTGTGAGATACAGTCCTGTGAGATCATCCACAAAGGGATTAGTGGTTAGAGTATGTGGAGGGGGTCGGGTGGTAGTGCAGTAGGTTAAACATACATGGTGTGAAGTGCAAGGACCTGCGTGAGGATCTGGTTCAAGCCCGTCTCCCCACCTGCAGGTGAGCCACTTCACAAATGGTGAAGCAGGTCTGCAGGTGTCTTTCTCTCCGCTTCACTGTCTCTCCCTCCTCTCTCCATTTCTCTCTGTTCTATCCAGCAACAATGACAACAATAATAATAACAATAACAACTATAAACAACAAGGGCAACAAAAGGGAAAAATAGTCTCCAGGAGCAGTGGATTCATAGTGCAGGCACCGAGTCCCAGCAATAGCCCTGGAATTAAAAAAAAAAAAAAGAGTATGTGGAATATGAATAAAAGGTCAACTGTATTACTATTGAGCTTGTAGAAAGTCTGAAATGCTCTTTATAATGGCTTGTTCTTTCATGAGTGGCATAAATCTACAACTTCATATGTTATTGTTTGATATTTCTCATTTTGAAAGTGAATGCTTTTATTAGTAATGAGTTAAATAAATATCAAAGTGCCTACATAATTAAAAATTAAATATTGAAAAATAATTAAGTACTAGGCTGGAGAAATAGCTCACTTAGATGGTGTGCCTTTTTGTTATGTGTGGCCCAAGTCTGAGCCAGGCTCACACTGCATTGAAGGAAGCTTCGGAGCAGTACTCTTTTTCACTCTTTCTCTCTGCTTCTCTGCCTATCTGTCTGTGCAAAAATTTCTGTTATAGTCTTGAGAGACAGTATATTGGACATGCAGAAAGAATTTCATGCCTGAGGCACCAAAAGTTCCAGGTTCAATCTCCCAAATCACTATAAACTAGAGTTGAGCAGTGCTCTGGTGAAAAATATACAAAATAAAATTAAGTATTGACTTGTATTTCCCAAAGGAAGCGAAGACGAATATACTACTCGTTTAAGATACTTGTTGGCATCAACTATCCATAGTGTAGTTGTTGACATTACATGAAAGCCAGATAATGCATATCTGCTGAGCAAGCAGGTCAGCACCAATAGTCATTATCCTAAGAGGATTCTACCTAAAGATCATTGTCAAGGTCGTTACCCAAGGTGTTTTAAAGTGATTTTTTATTTAAGTAGATTAAATGATAAAGGTGCCAAATTAACTTCTCCTTTTCTTATTTTTTATTTATGATTTAATTATGGAGACCAAGATAAATAAGAAGAGGAAGAGAGACACCTACAGTACTGTTCCACCTCTTATACAACGTTCCCCATGTAAGGGGGGTGGGGAAGAACATGGTAATTTGTGTACTTTACCTGTTGTACCATCATCTGCCCCTCTAGTTTCTCCTTTTCTATTTTTTGTTCTCTCCACCCCCCCCCCGTGTGTGTGTGTGTGCGCAGATACAGGATACAGGAGAAAAACTCTAATTGCAGAACAAATTCACATGCTTTCCAGTAGTGCTACATTTATATTAATGCCATCAAATACTTTTAAATAGGAAAATCAGATGTTAATTCTCATAATGTTTGGATTTATTTTTCTCCCAGTTTATGATATAAAAATAAGGTATTTGGAAGTTCTTTTTTGTTTAAGGTGAAATAACTGACATCATAAATGTCACTATATATTTAGTTAAAAAGTTCAACATTGATAAAAAGTTATTTTGTGTTGGTAATATAAATTCAAATATTGATGGGTCACATTATGTAAAAAAACTCATCTTTATTTTCATTACTGATTTAATATTGACTTACAAAATTACAAGATAACAGGTGTACAACTCTGCATCAATCCCACCACCAGAGTTTTGGATCCCCAATCCCTCTCTTATAAGCTACAGCAGTTCTCCCAAGGTTGCAGATATGGGTTAACTAGTATTTCTACAACTATCTATCTATATTTGGACATATCCCTCCCCCATTTTTAGGTCTAATCTTCTCTTACTTTCTAAGTCACACACACATACCTATTACTACATCCAAATGTCCCTCCCTTTTTCCTCCTCCCATCCCCAGCTCCCGATGGAGTTGAAGTTCAGAGCCTTATCATTTCTCCCCCACTGGGAGTATGGATCAAAGTTATGTTGAGGGTGCAGATGGTTGGAATTCTAGTTTCTATAACTGCTTTTCTGCTGGACATGGGCATTGACAGGTCTATTCATACCCACAGCCTAAAATGCTGTTCTTTCTAATTTAAAAAACTAAAGTTGACAAGACTGATCACTTAAAAAATGCATCCAGCCTGTTGGACTACAGCTTTGAGCTGGGCCAGTACACTTGCAGGCTTCTTGGGGGCTCTCCTTAGGGCCTCCATTATCCCCCTTTCCTGCAGCCCAGTCCTGGGAAGGGTTGTGAGGTGCAGAAGCACTGATGCTAGGTGGAGGCATAGAAATCTTCACTTAGGATGAAGAAACAACTACAGGAATCTGAGTGTCTGGGATAGGAAGTAACAGAGTAGTACACAGGACTCAGTGCGGGAAATCCCTGTCCATGTCCCCAAGGAAAAGACAAATAGTGATCAAGTGACACTTGGACATGATGAATGCCTTTAGTGACTCATAATTCTCTTATTTACCTACTACCCACCTCATCTGCCCACAGGCTCTGTGATTTATTGCTAAACATTGTCAAGAGGTTTTCAGATCTCTGGAGGAAAATCCTGCATCCCTGACATGACTTTAGAGTCAAGCAAGGCAAATGCTGGCTTCCAAATCTAAAGAAAATACTACACAATTCCCCAAGGTTTTGGGCAGGAACTCAGATCCCACTGCTAGAAACTCATCAGGAAAGTGCAAACTCTGGAAGACTCACACATCCAGCTCCACAGATTCAGAAGAGCTTGGCTCAAGATGCTGGAGTTCCCTTTTCAACCACTACACTGAGACACTTCCCTAGAAACACCAGGCAGGAATGACCTCCTAGATCTTCAAAACACTGATCCAAGAAGCCAATAGCACCCCAGATAGGAGAGTAAATATGTAGGACCAAGACCCCAGACCTTACCCACAGTCCTTCCCACTGATATACTCACTTACTCTTCTCTTGTTCTACTCTCTCTAGTTCTAGTTTTATTCATTTACTCATTTTCTTAAAAAAAATTAAAACATTATTGTCAGCATTACTATTGGGAACTGATGGGTGATTGTTGTATCAACTATAGCAGAATTTCACAAAGTATGTGCTGAATCAGATTAGAATTTCACAAGATAGGAACAAACAGATAGAATGGAATTCTGATGCTTTGTTTGGAGCAGGAGCTTATGAATCTGGAGCTCAGCAGGCAGAAGCCAGGTTTCCAACTGGTTATTTTGAACAGGTACGCATCTGTGCAACACAAGCATGGGAAAGGGTGACCACACCTGATGTAGATCCATCAGCTCCCATTAACTCTTTTCACCAAGGCTCTGATGAGTCATTGGCGAGCTTCATCTCAAGGGTGAAGAGAAGCTTAGAGAGAAAGGTTTATAATCCTGACGTCCGCACACTACTCCTGCGCTCTATTGTCTGGGAAGGCATGACACCACAATTCCGTCAGGTATGCCTTAATCTTAAACACCTACACCCAGATAATTGGATTCTAGCGACACAGGAGCTTACATCAGGCAATTATGGGACACCCGCTACGACGCAGGTCTATGCAGTTGCCCCACGTAAGCAAAACGGGGCCTGCTTTCAGTGCGGTCGCCAAGGACATTGGCGTAACCAATGTCCTGATAAGTTGCGACCACGCCTCCAGTCAGGGAAACCACGCCTCCAGCCAGAGCAACCCCGCTTTCAGTCAGGGAGCCAGAGACCACGTACTGTTTGTCCAAAATGTCGTAAGGGGTTTCATTGGAAGAGAGATTGTTGGTCCCAATTTCATAAAGATGGTTCGCCCCTGAATGGTACAAATTCGGGGCCTGAGATTTTGTGGACCACTCCTGTTTTAGAACAAGGTCACCCTTCTATGACAGTAAAGATTGGCAATATTCCTTTTAAATTTTTGATTGACACGGGGGCAGCAAAGACGATTTTAAGGCAAGAAGAGGTTCCCCAAGATTGGGAACTCATCCCTGGACCCAGTTTACATGGAATAGGAGGGATGACAAGAGCATTTTGCACACGAGACTCGCTTATGTGGGAAGACCCAGAAGGTTCTACTGGACACTTCCGCCCTTTGGTAGCTAATATTAGCACCAACTTACTGGGCAGGGATCTTCTGGAATGTCTTAATGTTAGGATATCCACAGACGCCTCTGCAGAGCGTAAAACTCATTCCCGCGATACCAGGTCTATTCAGCACCCCCAATACTAAATGCCACTGTTCGTAGCCAAACACCCCGCTTAAGCTGGCTTTCTAATGAGCCTGTCTGGGTGGAACAGTGGCCTTTACCTAGGGATAAGCTAAAAATTTTAAAAGAGCTCGTCCGAGAGCAGTTGTCCTTGGGACACATTCGTCATTCTCGAAGCCCATGGAATACTCCTGTCTTTGTGATTAAAAAGCGCTCGGGAAAATGGCGCCTCCTTCAAGATCTCCGTGCAGTAAATAAAACCATGCAGGTCTGGGGCTCCCCCCAAAGGGGTTTGCCTCTTGCTTCTGCAATTCCCACGGGAATTCCAATCATAGCTATTGATATACAAGATTGTTTTTTCTCTATCCCCTTGCATCCGCGAGATTGTAAACGTTTTGCCTTCTCTGTTCCGTCTATTAATAATGCCAGCCCCGCTGACAGATTTGAATGGGTGGTGCTGCCCCAGGGTATGGCCAATAGTCCTACAATTTGTCAGGAGGCTGTTAAATCTGCCCTTGTCCCATATATTCATAAGGGCCTTAATATTTTTCATTATACAGATGATATTTTAATATGGGGAAAATCAGATACAGATCTCTATGCCTTACGTGATTTTCTCATTCCTGCATTAAAGAAAAGCGGCCTTAATGTAGCCCCTGAGAAGATACAGCTAATCCCTCCAATATCCTTCCTAGGTTCAGAGATTTCTCTAACGCAAATTCGTCCCTTAAAACCTAATGTTACCTTCCCTTCTAACCTTACTCTTGCTTCTTTACAAAGTTTTCTAGGAAATTTAAATTGGCTTAGGCAGTATCTCTATCTGCCCACAAGCTGCCTCCAACCACTGTTTGACCTGTTGAAAGGAAACAAACAGCCCTCTTCAAAACGTAAGTTAACTCCCGAGGCCTCCTTGGCACTGGAAAGGGTTAACCAGGCCCTCCAGGACATGCACCTTGTTCGATTCTCCCCCTCCTCTCCAGTAAACCTTCTAATCTTCAACTCCACCCCCACAGTAGTAGGGGCACTGTGGCAAGACCATGGGGTTCTCGAATGGCTTCACACGCCAGTAGGAGGAGCTCCAAGACTCCTCACTGAGATAGATGCGTTAGCATTCATGGTTCGCCAAGGGAGAAATAGGTCTGTGCAGGTCTTAGGGAAAGAACCGGATTTAATCATTCTGCCCTTTTCTCTCACAGATACAGAGTGGCTTATACGCCATCATTCCCGCTTTGCCATAAGCTTCGTGGGGTTTCCAGGACAAATAGATAACCATTTTCCTTCTAATAAATTGATAGCTTCTTTACCTCTTCTGCCTCTACTAGCACCTAAACTTTTCTCTCGGGATCCCATTCCCTCTGCTCCTACAATCTTTACTGATGGCGGAAAAAGGGGAGCTGCTGCCCTTATATATTACCCAGACAAACAATATCCTAAACCTCTCTTTACTGAGCTTCCTGATAATTCCCCTCAGTACAAAGAACTTTATGCTGTTTTTCTTGCACTAAAAGCTGTACCAGAATCCTTCAACCTTTTTTCTGACAGTGTGTATACTGTTAACTTACTTCCATGGCTTGCTCGTTCGTATGTGAAAATTGATGACAACCCACTTTCCCCTCTCTTGATTCAAATCGCCTCTATGCTCTGTTCTCGAACCCAACCACTGTATATTCAACACCTTCGTTCCCACAGCCCTCTTCCTGGTTCCCTGTCCGAAGGGAATGCCGCAGTTGACCGCCTTGCCTCCACAGGAACTTTCCCAGTCTCTGTCTCTGATCCTGCTAATTTTCACTCTCTAACCCATGTTAATCTTAAAGGCCTTCAAGCTCGATTCCCTGATGTTCCTGTACCACAGTTAAAACATATCCTTGCTACATGCTCTTCTTGTGCAAATCTCATAAAGACACCTGCTATCCAGACCCTTGGGGTTAACCCCCGAGGTTTAAAAGCTAATGCTATTTGGCAAATTGATGTCACCCACATACCAAACTTTGGCAAACAAAAATATGTGTTTGTCTCAATTGATACCTTTTCTAAATTTATGTGGGCTACAGCTCAGACAGGAGAAAGTGCTAAAAAGCTTGTAAGCCATATGCTCTCTTGTTTTGCCGTTATGGGGGTCCCATTACTTTTGAAAACAGACAATGCACCTATGTTTTCAAGCAAACAATTTAAAGATTTTTGTTCCCTCTGGAATATTACTCATACCACGGGCATTCCCTACAATCCACAGGGACAAGGCATTGTCGAAAGGGCCCATCAAACACTGAAGGCTCAACTAAATAAAGATAAAGGAGGAACATATCCCCCCAATATCCAGCTAACAAAAGCCTTAACTACGTTAAATCTCTTTAATATTTACAATAACTCAGCCTTACCCCCTATTATTCTTCACTGGCAAACACCATCTACCCTCCCATCTATTAAGGTGAAATGGAGAGACCCACTCGATAAAGTTTGGAAAGGGCCTGACCCAT
Organism: Erinaceus europaeus; assembly: GCF_950295315.1. NCBI lineage: Eukaryota > Metazoa > Chordata > Mammalia > Eulipotyphla > Erinaceidae > Erinaceus > Erinaceus europaeus. Next base: position 65,810,454 of record NC_080172.1, on the reverse strand, counting down.
TATTGACCATGGGAAGGGGTTTCGCATGCATTTTCCCTCAAAATTTCTCTAAACCTGTCTGGGTTCCTGCCCGCCATGTCCGACAATACCCGCAGGATGGCGCTGTTATTCCTGAAGAACAAGAAATACTACAAGAGGACCAGATGCAGGATACATCCCAGGACCCGTAATACGACATGGCAGAACCTGCAAATCTGGCTCACAGAGACCTCTCTCCTACCCTTTCCCTGTATGTCTTATGTTATAACTGGCCAGTTGTTTTTGTGAATGAGTGTGTTAAATGACAAAATTTTTTTTCTTTTTTTTTGCATGACCCATCTGCTTGGAGTACTCTAAAAGGTTATTGGCCTTATATAAAAATGCTGGACGCAGCCAAAGTTTCTGGAGACGTCCAGAAACATTCCAAAAAATTTTTTTTCTTTCTCCCTCTTTTGAATTTTATATATAGTATTGGTATATATGTAAGTGTTTAGTCTTAAACTGTGTGACTAATGACAGATTTAGAATTGTTTTTAAATAATGTGTTTTTATAACAAAAGTTCTTTTTCCTCCAGTTTGTTATAACTAAATGTTTATGGGTATGTCTCAAGTTTGGTAACACTAACTTAACGGTCAGAAGTGTAACCCTACAGCTACACTTTTACCAGACAAGGTAAATATTAATTGTTAAGGTAACTTACTATTTAGGTAAAAGTCTAAATGTTCAACGTGACTATTCATTCCCAAAACTAAACTATATAAATTTTATATACAGGACACCTTTGAAGGGCCCCCAAAGGTGCCCTGTAAACTATCTTGTGGAAATTAATCCACAACAGATCTGGCATCAATCTGGCACTGTAAACGTTAAAATCATTGTCACGAATATGCGTTAACTCTCTAAGCAATTTGAGTCTGTTTAAAATACATATTTTAGCTAAAATTGGTCTCAAGATCCTGCGGTAGAGGCTGCTACAGGAGGTCACATTAGATGACCTTTTAATAAATCATAAAGAGATTCTAAACCAATTATAATCATCGAGGTACCAACTATAACAAACCTATAACTTGTTCCCAGTTCAAATTAACCACGAGAAGCAGATTGTTTGTGTTTCTTTCACAGGAATCCCGGAAAAACCATCTGAACCCCTGCACACCCTGACGTCACTCACTAGATGGCACGACTACCGTGGCACACCCCCCGAAACCCTAGATGTCACTCAACGTGATCTGAAGAACCTGATACACGAATTCCAAGGACAGAACTTTCTTCATGCCTGGTTACCGTTCCTGCTTCTGACCTGCTTGTTACGTGTTGGCAGTTCCAGCTAGCTATCTACAAAAGAGCAACATTCCAGCGGCTGACCTCCCTCATGCAGCGTTGCATCCCCTGCCAATTCCTCCCCTAGCCATCTACTTCGGACTGAGACTTGTATCGGACTTTCTGACATACCCTATATACATTTTACACAATTTTGAAGCAGCTTATTTCCCTTCACGCTGCTGGTTTTTCATAGACTAATCCTGAGTAATTCATAGACTTTACAGACTGTTGCCTTGAGGACTATACAATGCCAAATAGCCCCTCTGTTTGGTGGGTCATGCCTCCTGCCGCCCCCTCACTATGTACCCTTGCCCTTTTCCCCACTCAAGCAGGGAATGTTCCTTTACACACCAATCCTTCCCTTCACACCCCACTGACTTTTACTTCTCCCCTTCGTGTCCCTTCCTATTTTGTTATGTCATTTAGGCTTATGTCCAAAAGGTTTCTGCCCCATGATAGTCTTTTATAGACTTTGTACATCTTATGCAATTACTAGATAGAAAGATAGAAAAGATGTAGAGATACTGTGAAGAGATGGTTGAGCAGGCTGCGCTTAAACCTATGAGATGAGTCTCTCCAGGTAAGTCTCTCTCTCTGAAGAGGGGTTGAGCACAGGAGGACATTTAAATCTCACAAGGTTGGCAGCCATTTAAGCCTTCCCTCCTCCACAGAAAGTCCTACATCTTCCCACCTGAGCATGGCATTCCTCTAAAACATTTAAGCATGCTCCATTTTTCTTTACTGTGTCCATTTAGATATAAAGGGATAGGAGGAGATGTTGCTGAGGACTTATTCTGATGCAGTCTCCGCCCCCAGGTTTTTCTATGCCCCGCTAAATCCTAGAGTGCCCCCTTTCAACCAATCCTGGCTCCGCCCCCAGGTTTTCCTATGCCTCGCTAAATCCTAGAGTGCCCCCTTTCAACCAATCCTGGCCCTACACGTCACCCCTGGTTGTCGCCCAATAAAAAGCCCCCTCACCCCTCCCCTCGCTCTCTCTGGGCTCTCGGCTCTCCCTCTCTGAGGTCTCGCTCCCTGCTCTCCCCCCGTGGTCGGCCATTGCTGGCTGGCTCCACGTGGTCTGAACCAAACCTCCCCCCCATCCTATAATAAAGATCTGTGTACCCCTTTGCTCTGGACGTCCGCTCTCTTCTCCGCGGTGCAGCCCGACACCAGACCACCTCAACAACAACACATTATAGGAAATATTATCCTATATTCATACTATGTGTGGGCCACACATGTGATTCATTATTTCTGGTAAAGGAAAAAATAGGAAATGAAACAAGTTACACTATTTATAATGTCCAAAGACTCTGAATAAACTAATAAGGCAACTGCAACTCTAAAAACAGATATACTTCTCCCCTAGAATTTTTGTAAAGGAAATATTGTATAATCTGAAGATCAAAATTCATGCAGTAAACCAAAGGCCTATATCATATATGGGTATTCCTAGAGGAGAGAGAGAGAGAAAGAGAGAGAGAGAGAGAGAATAGGGCAAAACACATGGGGGAAGTGAGGGAATAGGGCAAAACACGTGGGGGAAGCTATAATATGGTTATCAAATTTTACTTCTTGCTGGTTTCTCTAATACAGTAGCAGCCAGTTACAGTTGCTATTAAGCACTTGGGATGTGGATAGTTCAAACTGAGATAAATTAAATGTGAAATGTGTATTAGATTTTACAGACTTACCAAGGGGAAAAAGTAAGATTTCAGTTTTTATATAAACAAGTAGGCTAAATAAATGGCTTTAGTTAGGCTAAATATAATCTATAATATTAAGTTAATTTGATCTATTTCTTTGTAGTTTTCTAAATGTGAATTTAAAAATTAGAACTACGTTTTGGCTTTCATTATATTTCATTGAACAAAACAGCATTGTTTCTTAAATTTAATATAAGCTCTAAGATATCAATACATATGCCTGACAGAAGGATCCCACTGTTTAGTAACTTGCTATACATACTCTTTATATTCTGTCTCCTTTTTTGGTATGTTCCATTGGATAGTAATGTAATATGTTTGGGGAAAATAATGAATTGGGGAATGGTGTATCAAGCACAGAGGACTTTTCAGGGCTTTCAATATGAAGAAATTATGATTTTCTAAGAAAAGATTCTTTAAAATATTCAAACAAAAACTCTTTCTCATCATGAAGATATGATTCTTTTGACACAGTTCGGGACAGTTTGGCGCTCATGGCTGTTAGAAGCAGTAGTTTTAAGGAATGTTAGAAGTAGTTTTAAAAGTTCTCTTTCATGCAGTTATTTGTTAAGTGCTTTTAGTATAAGTTGTTTGTGGTATGAGATGGAAAATTCCTTGCCCTTTCCCCTTTGAAGAACAGGACTTAATCAGTAAGCCACCGGTTGTTTACCAAGAATCAGTAAGCCACCAGTTGTTTACAGAGACCCTGCAAACAGGCAAAGCTTATCAGGGCCTTTGCACTAGGAAATTATTTTCTAGGAAGGGGCAGCTGATGGCGGGGGGATGTGGTGACCCTACCTGCCCAGATTCTATTGGTTGTGTGACTTTGCAATGTTTGAAACTAGCCCGCGCTTTGCTTTGAATGGGTCATGCTTTTGTTAAGTTTGAAATGATTGGGGTTTTGTGTTCTCTATAGCCTGTTATTGGATGTAGGTTGATAAGGTGATGTGTTCCCTCTCCCTGAATGTATTCAGAAATCCTATAAATTGTATGGTTTGAGCCCTGTTCGGGGTCGAGCTTGGTGGACTGCCACCAGTCACCATCTCGGCCCGGATTCGAATTCGTGAATAAACATCTTTGCTTCCTTGCAGTAGATGGTGGTTAATTCTCGCTCTGTAACAACGGCCTATAGAATAAAACTCAGGCCTTACCCTATTCCCTAAGTCTTGCCATATAACTTATGGTTTGGCTCTCTTTTTCTCTCTTGATTTTTATTCAAACTAATACCTAGATAATAATTTTACCACATTTCAAGTCTTCGCCCCAAATTTAATGAATCAGTTCATCTGAAACGACCTTTCCTGTGTCCATTAACTTTTGCTACCTAATGATCCAGTCCAAAGTGCAGCGGCTTCAAACAGCAACAATTTCACAGACTTCCAACATGAATAAACTTGTAGGATATAATGCTGAGTAAAATAACACCGTGACAAAGGGACAGATACTATCTGTGCTAGCTTACAGAAGATGTCTAGAGAACTCAAAAGTAGGAGAATAGAAGGTAGGCTAGTGACTGCCAAGGCATGGGGATTTGATTTGTTTAATGGAGATAAGAGCATCAATTTGGCAAGGTAAAAAACTCATAGAGATCTGTTACATAACACTGACTATAGTAAACACCACAGGATACTTAAAAACCATTAAAAGGGTAAGGTTTTGTGTGTGTTTTCTACCACAATTTAAAGAAATTAATTTTAAAATGGGGGGAGGCAACAATTTCATTCAGGATCCTACAGACCAACATTTTGGGGTTAAATGTGCAAGGCATCACTATAGTCTGGGCTGATCTTCCTCATGCCTTTGTGGTCAGCCAGCAGCCCACTCTTAGCTTCTGGGGATTGCCAGGATATCAGTGGGGGTCAATAGAGTGACTGGTCACAAGTTTCTCATTTTCCTCAGACTAATTTTGCTCACATGGTAGTCTCAACCTTCTAGAACTATAAAAGTAAAGCTGCATGGCCTTTTCAGACCTAAGCCCTGAATAGACATAATTGTACTCTGCCTGTATTCTATTAGTCAAAGCAAGTGACAAGACCACCTCAGATCCAAAGGGTGAGGTAAGTGACCAGCTCTTGATGCAGAGCTAAAAGGCACTGTGTCCACACTTGTCCTGCGCTTCCCCCAAAGAATCCTGAATGATGAATAGCATATGTTTTGCATGTGTCTTACTTCTTTTGCACCTTGCTTTCCCCCACACTTTAGACACCTTTACATCCACTGTTTCTATTTTCTCTCAATAATTCACATTGGCTATCCTAAAAGTAGTTGTTTTCAAAAACCATTTCCTGATTGTCTAGCACACTCTTTAGATCCAGATGGTCCTCCTCCTCCTCCTGATTATCCCGCAAGCTGAATATTCTTTTTTGTTTTTTTAAAGTCTTTTTAAATTTTATTTATTTTAAGACTCAGAGAGAACAACCAGAGCACTGCTCAACTCTGGTTTATAATGGTGCTGGGAATAGAACCTGGGACCTCAGAGCCTCAGGCATGAAAGTCTTATGCTTAACCACTGATGTCACCTCCCCAGTCCTGAATATCCTTTTTATCTGACTCTACAGTTCCTCTGGATTAACTTGCCCTATGGAACACTTAACTTATTAGATCATAATTTCCCATTTATTTATCTACACCAGTGATGATGAATCCCGTGTCTTGTTTACACATATATCCCAGCACCTGTATGTTATGACAATGTAGGCACTGATTAAGTTACTAAAAATAAGTGAAGGGTCATTGATGAACCAACAGTTAGTTGTAGGTACATCTTCAAGATATTTACTATGAGCATTAGTGTCTGAGCACAAAGTAATATTGGGCAGGAACTGCATCTCTTCTCTTTATTTCTTCCAACCTGTGACTTTACTGAAATAATACCTTCTTTCAATAGTTCCTACATGGTTTCCCCTATATTAATTCCTGTGGCAACACTCAGCTCTCAATGCTCATTACTGTGAGTACTATCTGCCAGAATTTGTCTCAGTCAAGATGTTGGCTCTGTAAACTTGAAGTGTTGGGATATCTCCTGAAGTAAGAACTTTGGCCTTCCTCATTACTTTTTGTGCATTTGTAAGAGTGTGATTGTACAACTGTGGGCAAAATGTTTTGTGAAGGTCAACTGGGTCAAATTAATTAGTCACAAGCTCAAACTGAAACACTGTTTTCTTTATTCTGCTATTGTGAGAAGGGTTTTAAAGTCTCCCATTGGGTAATTTATTTTATGATGGTGGAATTGTCTATGTCTCCTTTCAGCTTTGTAAATCTACATTCTGTAGAGATCTCAAATCTTGACATCCTTTTGTTAGGCCAGCCTGCAATTATTATGAAATATTTTTAGTGATCCTTCTCATGTTGCAGTCTGCTTTGTATAGTACCACTATACTTATAACAACTTTTTTCATTGATATTTGCATGGTATTTTTTTTTTATTCTTTTACTACAATCTCACTGTACCTTTGCAGTATATTTCTTATAGCAGCATATAAAATTCTTTGAAAACAGATGGCCATCTTTGAGTTAACAGTGGTATATTTAGCCTAGTTATACATAATGTAACTACTACTGTGTTTAAATTTAAACCTAATATCCCCTCCTCCATTTTTTTCTTCTTACTGTGTCAGTCCAAAGAAGAGAAGCTTTATTGAGATTCCAGGACCATGGACTCACTATAGGGCAAGAGTTTGACTTCAGTATGTAGTTGTTAATGTGATTTATAACATAGAATAACACTGGGATACATGTGACCAAAACATCTGTGACAGATTCTCGTGTCAAAGTGGTATTTTTTAGTGAAGTGAAGGAGGTGAAGCATCAATTACAGCTAGACTTTTCTAGGAGTTCTACTCCCAGATGTGTGGCTATCCTCCAATTTTTTTCTTCAAATATCAGAAATTGCTGGCTAAGATGGATTTTTTTCCTTGTATTTTCACTCTAATATTCTCAGTAATATCTCAATAGTGGTGGCCTTGCTATCAGAATTTCACAGAGACTCTCATCTTTGCATCTACTGATTAGCCACCTCATTAAAGAAAAAGAGTTGTATCTAGAATTCATTTAGATCCACATTTTTATATTTGGTTTCCTCTTTAGAAAGAATAACTTGTGAAAAGGGAAATAAGGAAAAAGAATCTTCACAATGTAGATAGTTTCTCAGGCAAATAAATTCTAGTAAAGAGCGCATAAGATATTTGAGAACCTGGTCACTTAGTCTATAAAAAGAGGTCATAGGGCTGGCAAAGTAGCTCACCTGGATAGTGCACGTATGAGACCCAGGTTTAAGCCTAGCTCTCACCACAATGGAGGAATTTTTGGTAAGCTGTGGTATCCCTGCCCGCCCCCCCATTCAATCTGAAAAAGTCGGTTTGGAGTGGTGAAACCCTGGTGATGACCAAAGGAATACAAAGGGGTGGGAGCTGTTATATATTCTAGTATTGGGTGTGAAAGTTCATAGGGACAGAGTATGATGATGCTTATCTGTTTCTGGAAGATACCACTGAAATGACTTGCTAAAAATGCATGCAATCAGAATTCAGCGAGATTAAGGAACTTTACCAAAGTCCTCAGCATGTTTGTGGAAGAATTCACACTAGACATCCTCAGACTGCCAAGTCCATGGTATTTTCTCAGCCAGTACAATTCAGACTTGAGCTAAAGGTTTTATCTGCCTCCCTCCTTGCACTAATGCTTTGATCCTGTGAAAGGGTATGCCAGCACTGCCCAGAAATCAAGACCTGAGGGCTTCCCCTCCCATTGAAACAGCAGCCAGAGCAAAGAAATATTCACGCCCTCAGGGACTATCAACAGAACTGGGAGGCTTTCAAAGAAACCAGCTACATTACTGAATTAGCACAAATGTTTGTAAGCTTATTTGGCCTCACTTAAAAGCCTTAAAGTGCAGGAGTAAGTGTGAGGTCAGGACCCCAATACCATAATTCAGACTGGGAATAAAAAATAAATAAATACGGTTAAGGGTACATGGTGCAAAGCGCAAGGACCAGCATAAGAAAAAAAATAATTAAAATAGGGAGTTGGGTGATAGCACAGCGGGTTAAGCGCATATATCTGTGAAGGATCCCGGTTTGAGCGGCTCCTCACCTGCAGGGGAGTCGCTTCACAAGCAGTGAAGCAGGTCTGCAGGTGTCTTTCTCTCCCCCTCTGTCTTCCCCTCCTTTCTCCATTTCTCTCTGTCCTAACCAACAACGACAACATCAATAACAACAATAATAATAACTACAACAACAACAAAAAAACCAAGGGCAACAAAAGGGAAAATAAATAAAATATTTAAAAATTAAAATAAATAAATAAATAAATACATAAATAAATAGACAATCCAGACTCATAAGGAACCAACAAAATATTTTCTGTCTTGTAACTGCCCACTAGCTCACCTGTTTCACTTGTAGGGGGGGCATTTTGAAACATAGCTGGGGAGACACAGGAGAGACCAGTGGAGGGGTTGGAGTACAAAATGAGAGGAATTCCTTTACTTCCAGGAGGACTTGCTTTGCATATTCACCCCAGGCCTCACTCTTATAGTTACAAACATTACAGCAGTCTACTGAAATTGCAGAAAGATTCATCAAAATCCATTCTGCCATTCCCAATGCTGTGCTAACACAAGCAGTATGTCTTCTACAAAATGTGACTCGAAGGAGATTCTTGCCCTGGGTCACACCTAAGTATATATAAAAATTATCTGAATGTATGTTTTATATGGATTTTCATTCACTTTTTAATGTTACTAAAGTATGCTTCTCAACAGCCAAGCAAGCACGTGTACAGTGGCTGAATGGGCCAAGTGCTTAGCACTGTGATTTGTTTTAAAAATAAAGTATCTCTGGGGAAAAGTATCATGCTTATGTAGAAGTGTCAAGAGGAAGAATTCCCTTCTGGGGTCCACACAGCTTCAGTAGAAAAGAATTTCAAGAGAACATGAGCGATAGATTTGTAGTTTCTAAATTTGTCCTTTATTACAATCATGCAAAAGTAAAGTTAGACTAAAAGCTCAGGGTGTAGGTTCCCCAAGGGTCTCTGGACCTGGTCAAAAATGGCAAAAGACAAAGGCCAAAAGACCAAGACCTGAACAAGCCCCTCTCTCTTTTTTTTTAAAATATTTATTTTATTTATTTATTCCCTTTTGCTGCCCTTGTTGTTTTATTGTTGTAGTTATTATTGTTGTTGTCGTTGTTGGATAGGACAGAGAGAAATGGAGAGAGGAGGGGAAGACAGAGAGGAGGAGAGAAAGATAGACATCTGCAGACCTGCTTCACCGCCTGTGAAGGGACTCCCCTGCAGGTGGGGAGCCGGGGTTCGAACTGGGATCCTTATGCCGGTCCTTGTGCTTTGCGCCACCTGCGCTTAACCCGCTGCGCTACAGCCCGACTCCCCAGCCCCTCTCTTTTATAGCGTTCTTAAGTTACACTGAGGCCCATTTTTCATTGGCCCAATGAAGCAAACTCTTCATATAGTGCAGAAAATAAGAGCCCTTCACCAAGTGAGTCTCAGTTCCACATGTGCAAACCTAGTGAAAACAAAAATGTGCTAGTGTGAATCCTAGTTCCATGTGTGCAGACCCAGGACCCCCTTTGTCCTCCACTTGTCCCTTAACAGTTATGCAAAAGGCTTTCATGCCTGAGGCTCTGGAGTCTCAGGTTCAATCCCCAGAACTACCATAAGCCAGAGCAGAGCAGTTCTCAAAATAAGTAAATAAATAAATAAATAAAATAAAGTATCTTTTTTAATAGAGGCAGAGATAGGTAGATAGATGATAGAGACCACAGCACTGATGTCTCCTTCAATCAGGTGGGGGCTGGGTTTGAACCTGGATCACACACATAACAAAGTGGCACATTATCCTAGTGAACCACTTGTGGCCCAAAAATAAAGGGTCTTAAAAAAATAAATAAATAGAAATAAAAAGATCTCTGCTTAAAAGTATATATGATAATTTTTGTGGTGTGTGTGTGTGTGTGTGCAGAGAGACAGAGAGGCAGAGAGACAGAGAGGCAGAGAGACAGAGAGGCAGAGAGAGAGAAAAAGAGAGAGAGAGAGAGAGAGAGAGAGAGAGAGAGAAAGACACTATAGTAACAAGGCTTCCTCCAGTGTTGTGAGGGTTGGGTTTGAACCTAAGTCAAGCAAAGGGCAAAGCAATGCACTATCCAAGTGAGCTGGCCCCAAAAGTATATATACACTTGAACCAGTCAGTTTTCTCATTCAAAATACAATAGTTTTTCCTACTAAAATATTTTTTTAACCATCAAAACTTTATTATAGCTGCACAATAGCAAGGTACATAATATACTAGATACCACAAAATAAGTGATTATAAGCAGGGATAAATAAGCTAGTCTCATAAGTCCACCAATTAGTTACCAAAAGATCAGCCCCACGAAATAAACAATTATCAGCAGAGGTAAATGTTACTCATCTGGCTGTAGAGGAGGCTTAGAGTTTACCGGCTAGCTGAGTCACACATGTTCAGTTCCCAGGAGAGGCAGTCATGATGGGCACCTCCCCTCAGTCGAGATCTTGTAAAATGAATTTGTCTGCTGTTTAATGAATGTTCATCTATGGACATATTTTGACCAGTGAAGATAATGAATAAATATTCTATTGTAGCTATCATTACTGAACTTAAGGAAACTGAGATTAAAGGATGTTTCTAATTTCTCATACCCAAAGTGGTAGAAAAATTACAATTTCACACCATGTGATCCATTGACTAACTCCACACTTCTGCTCTACACATAAAAGAAAGGAGTCATTTGTCTGAATGGTACAAGCAGAATGCATGAGAAGCAGAGTTAAAGAAGGTGCTCATCTATAACTGTGATGACTTGGAAAGGTACCTTAGTGGAAAATTTTGAGTTGAACTTCAAAGGCAGTGGTAGGAAGTGAGTACAGGAGGGAACTATACTAACAGAGGATTGGGCTTCAGCAAAAGCATACATAGGAGACTGGTTCTGACCATGGAAAAATGGTACAATTTAAAATCCAAGATTGAAAGAGAGGGATTAGTGGAAGGCAAATCTGGAAAGGTATGTTGAAGCCAGACTGTCTTGATGATGGGTGAGAGCGGAAAGAGTCTTTTTGCGGCCATCAAAGTCTTACCTCATCTCCAGGGAATTGAGACCAAATATAAAATAGATTCAAAAGGGACAGAAGGAGGCTACATTGGTCAGAAGCACAGAGCATTCCATGCACATATAGAACTTGCATGCACAAGGCCTTAGGTTAACTCCCTGGCACTGTAGTGCTCTGATTGGTCTCTCTCTCTCTCTCTCTCTCTCTCTCTCAAAAGTAAACAAGTAAATAAACAAACCCATCCTTTTCCCCCTAAAAAGCTTACAGTATACTGTCATAGATAATAAGTTATGAGAGCAATGGAGGTAGAAAGCAGAATGGAGGGTCCTGAGGTAAGGGACACTAAGGGCAGGACCAATCAGAGTTGAAGGTCTTAGTGACCAGTAGATTGTAGGGGATAGAGAAAAGTGATGAGCCCAAAAGTCTATTATGGGGTCAGGGAGATAGCTCAGCACTGAAGCAGAGAATTTGCATGCTTGAAGTCCTAGAGGTCCTAGGTTCAGTCCCCAACACCACCATTTGCCAGAGATGAGCAGGGCTCTGGTTTCACTCTCTATGAATCTCTATTTTTTTAGCTCTCATTTTAAATGTTCTATTATGATGAAAGACTTAGTGACCATGAAAACTTTATAGAACATTCACAACATAATAGGCATTAGGAATAAATGCTAGCCTATGTGAAATAAGCAACTAGAAATTGTCACCCAGTGGATTCAGAGTTTGGTGGTTGAATGTGTGTGTGTGTGTGTGTGTGTGTGTGTGTGTGTGTGTGTGTGTGTGTGTGTGTGTGTGTCTGTGTGTGTTTGTGTGTGTCTGTGTGTGTGTGACAGAGTGGGGGGGGGCACCTGAGACATACTGAATGTTCCTTAGTGGGAAGAAGCCTGAGCAGAGAGGAGCAAACTCAGGCTCATAATAGCTCATAGGTAGAAAACTGGGAGAGAAGATGAGAAACAGAATAGATTAATGGGTACAAAAAGGGGGAGAAGGATTAAGAATATGGGAGATAGAAAAATCAGGCTGAAGGGGGTCCTTTATTCTTACAAAAAGTGAATGTATGACTGCAAAAAAATGAATAAATGCAAGTTACCTGTGCTTGGGTTTGTGAAACTGTGAAATTGACAATTTGTTGCTTCACTATCCAAGCATGCACAGTCCTCTGTACACACAGCATTTAGTATTACATAAGTTCCTCCATAAGGGAGCTATTTAATGTGGTTCCTGAACTTGAGTTCAAATCTGTTCTTGTAAAACAAAATCAAGATAGCATGTTCTACTGTCAATAGTGGGCTCTTAAAGAGTTTGAGCTTTGCAAACATAACCAATATCAACAATTTACTTTAGGGGAAATCAGGATAAAGAAGATTCTGATAAGTCACGGGAGAGGAGGAAGAGAATATAAAAGGCAGATTGGAGGAAGGAATCTCTACCATTGAGGCAAGATGGCCAAGCTCACCCTCCTCACTGGTAAGGCAATACCACAACTCTGTGGCTTTGACCCTCTCTCTCTTTTCTCTTTCTGTCTCTTTGAATTTTCCCTTTACCTACCATTTCTTTTAAAAAACATATTATCTACTTATTAATTTACAGGATATAGGCAGAGATAGAGAAGGGGGATATGGTGAAGCAAAGAGAAAGTGAAATACCTGCAGCATTGCTTTACGTCTCAGGGAGTTTCTCCCCTGCAGGTGGGGACCAGGGACTTGAACCTGGATCCATGAGCATTGTAACATGTATGTTCTACTATGTATAGTAGCACCTGGCCAGCTTCCTTCCCACTTCAACCACACCAGCTAAAATGAGGCTTCCCCAGTGATAGCTCTCTACTGCCCTGCTCAAGCTTCAGTGTCTGATGGAATTTTAGTGGTCTTACAAGTGGTGGTAGGGAGGCCAGGACTTCCAAAAGAAAGTCTCTCTTCCAGAAGAAATTATCATTCTCAGCAGGCTGGGAATCTACAGAGTCTTAAAAGGACACAATGAGTAGAACAGAAGCAAAAACTTGAGCCACTAAAGTGAAGCCCTACTGTAAAAGTTACTCCACTCACAGATGCCTGCTTCCTGCTCATTCTCCTCTGTTGCTTTCAGGTCTGCTCCTTGTGCTGACAGCCGAGATCGGTATGTATTTGTCTCTACATGGGCCCCATATTGCTCCTTTTTCCCCCCTTCCTGACTAGAAATATCAGTCTAGCACCTCTCTCCTACTTCACACAGAGTATGTTGATTATTTTTCTCAAGAGAATTCAAAATTCCTTGACTAAGTTTCAAAGACTGGAATTCTTGGCTTAGAAATACCTAAACTGAAACTGACTAGAAAGTGCTTTTAAAAATACATGTGAACTACAACAATAAAACAACAAGGACAACAAAAGGGAATAAGTAAATAAAATAAATATAAAAAAAAATTAAAAAAAAAATACATGTGAGCTTCTGCACCCCATAGTGATCCTGGGTCCATACTCCCAGAGGGATAAAGAATAGGAAAGCTATCAAGGGAGGGGATGGGATACAGAGTTCTGGTGGTGGGAACTGTGTGGAACTGTACCCCTCTTATCCTATTGTCTTATTGGTGTCTCCATTTTATAAATAAAACTTAGAAAAAATTTAAAAGACATGGAATCTATGTGATAGGAGCCTTTTGCCTTGTGAAAGCACTTTCAAATTTGTTATCTTACAGTCTTTAAAACAAGTCTTCTCTAGGGTCAGCAAAATAGCTCACTTGGATAGTGTACTGATTTGTAATGTATAGGACCCAGGTTCAGACTGGCTTCCATTGCATTGAAGGAAGCTTAGTGTTATGGTCTCTTTCATTCTCTGTCTCTATCTTAAAAAAAAAAACCAAAAACATAAAACAAGTCTTCTCTGGTCAATGAAAAGAAAAGAAATTGTCACCCCATCTTACAGAGAAGCAGTTAAATAATGGAGGTGAATTGTATGATTTGTAAAAAGTCATGTGGCTTTATTAGGGGTCTATGGAAGACTCTGACCAAAGCCAGGACTCCTACTCCCTATTAGAAGATTCATTTCCCTGTAAGTAAAATTACTCAGGAAGACAGATATAAGTGTGAAATTAATTTATGCCATTTCTTCCTGTGTTCTAGCATCTAGATGAGTAGAATGGCAGTAATAGTACCTACCTCATAATGTTTTGCTGAGAATTCACAAGTGGACTTAAGTAAATTACTTAGAAAAGTGCTAGGGGAAAGCAAATGCTGAGTAAGCATTAGCGACTGCTATAGTTAGCACATAGAGGGATTAAAATACACTTAACCATTTGGGAGTCCGGCGGTGGTGCAGTGGGTTAAGCGCACGTGGTGCAAAATGTGCATAATGGCACAAAATACACTTAAACAGCTTCAAATTTTGTTTCAGCTAAGAGGGCTCTGATTTCTAAGATTTTTTAATTCTATTTTGGAGAAACAGAACTACCTTCAAAAGAGATATCTATCCCTGAATTGTCTAATTATGGGTTATAATGGTTGGTTATATACTGCTGTCGTACATAAAGTTCTCATCCAGATCTTCCCCTCCCTTTTGAGAGTTAAATAGGGAAGTTATTTGGACATTTGTGGTTTTTTTAAGCCACCTGTGGCTCCCCAAGGGAGCTCTCTTGTAAGTTCCTCACCCTTTTCCTCTTGCAATAGGTTCTGCCTATCAGCTGACATGCTACTTCACCAACTGGGCCCAGTACAGGCCTGGCTTGGGGCGCTTCAAGCCTGATGACATTGACCCCTGCCTCTGCACTCACTTGATCTATGCCTTCGCTGGGATGAGCAACAACCAGATCACCACCATTGAATGGAATGACATCACTCTCTACCAATCTTTCAATGGCCTGAAGAATAAGTAAGTGGCAAAAGAACTGAGGTGCCAAAGCTCCAAGAATAGTTTGAACAAACCTTCTCCAGCTACCTCTAGGCTGAAATTCGATACAGGCCAACAAGCAGTCACAGAGAAATTCCAAGCTTTCTGACCATTTCTGTTTCAGTTATGATTCTGAATTAAGAGTTGCAGCTCAGTGAAGGTGGTTGTCAGTGGGAGCCCACCAGTTGACAAGGGAAATTGAACAAACTAGGTCTCGTGAGCATAGAGGAAAACAATCTTCTATCTAGAAGGCAGCTATGCTCACCACTATACCACCAACACTAATCTTCTATTTGGAATCACTTAAAGTTAGCATATCAGGGTTTCACTCCAAGGGGAGTAATTCTAATTGTAGAGACACTGAAATATAACTTAGGTCACATACTCCACTCTCATAACATGGGAAATGAGTATGAGAGTGGGAAAAAAACAGTTTGAAAGTCTTCAAGAGTCTTCTTAGCTTTTTTTTTTTTTTAATCAGTATAACAGCTAATAGTGAGATGACAGGCTCTCTTTTCATTTGTTTTGACACAAGTATGCTTTCTTTCCTTCAGAAATAGTGAACTGAAAACTCTTCTGGCTATTGGAGGCTGGAATTTTGGAACTGCTCCGTAAGAATTTTGAGATGTCTTCCTACATAGATTTTCTTACAAGGTATTACTGCTACCGAGGCCTCATGCTGCCTTCTTTATGTTCCCTCAGCTTCACTGCCATGGTTTCCACTCCCCAGAACCGCCAGACTTTCATCAACTCCGTCATCAAATTCCTGCGCCAGTATGAGTTTGATGGGCTGGACTTTGACTGGGAGTACCCTGGCTCTCGTGGCAGCCCTCCTCAGGACAAGCACCTCTTCACTGTCCTGGTGAAGGTGAGCTGCAGTTCTGTGGCCTCTGGATGCAAAGGGCACACCAAAGCCTCACATGCAAGGTCCCTGGGGCTACCCAGAAAGCTTAGCTCCCTGCAGCCTCCAGTGAGGCTGCTGAAGAATGAGGGCTAGAAGAGACTCACTCAAGTCAAAGAGCAGCCATGGCTGTCAGTGTAGAGCTGAGAGTCACAGGCTTTCTCCTACTGGTGTCTAGGAAATGCGTGAAGCCTTTGAGCAGGAGGCCAAGCAGGTCAACAAGCCCAGGCTGCTGGTCACCGCTGCAGTGGCTGCTGGCATCTCCAACATCCAGTCTGGTTATGAGATCCCCCAGCTGTCCCAGTGAGTGAACATCTGTCCCACAGGTCCTCTGTGTGTGTCACCTGTGCCAGGGACACGTGCCCATCAGGTGTGTTTTAAAACCCTGCCTGCATCCTTTCCCAGGTACCTGGACTTCATCCACGTCATGACCTATGACCTTCATGGCTCCTGGGAGGGCTACACTGGAGAGAACAGCCCCCTCTACAAATACCCAACTGATACTGGAAGCAATGCCTACCTCAATGTGGTGAGTGCATGCCTGAATGTAGATGCAGCCCAGTGAGGGTGTTGTGAATCTTATGCAGACTTGAAGAGAAAAGACAGTATGAATGGAGTCATTTTCTCCCAAATGGAAAAATTAGGCTGATACAGTTAACTAGTTCCCATTTATTTTAAAATTCACCAGGTAATTAACACTGTAGCATTAATTATATAGAGAACATTAGTAACCAGTGGTTTTTTAAAAAATAAAAGACTGACCATGACTCCTGTTTCAATATATTATAAAATGTTTCTCACATCTTCCCCCTGTTTATATCCCTCCCTTTGCATAGTTTAGTTTTTAGTCTTCTAAAATTACATGTAAGCTATACAAAATTTCAGTCACTCACCGGTGGTTCACACCAGGAAGGAGAATCACAGACACATAAAACAACTCTTAGTCCTTGCTTCATATATCTTTTTATGAAAAGGATATATCTAAAGGTTTTATATTGACATGTTATTTAAAAAAAGTTAGGTGCTGGTATGTCTTTAGACACCAATTGTGTTACAAACTATACTGTAATCATTACTCCCCCACAAAATAAAATAAAATATTTTTTTAAGTTAGTTTAGATAGGGATATATAATTTAAACAGAGGTATGTTAGTGATACTCCAGAATACACAGAAAAATTTTGTATGGCATGCACAATCATGACAAGTGTTTAGTTAATAATTGCTAAGTTCTAGGCTGCGTAGGATCTCTAGTTAACCCACTGCCATTGCAGGATTATGCCATGAACTACTGGAAGGACAATGGTGCCCCAGCTGAGAAGCTCATTGTTGGATTCCCAGCCTATGGACACACCTTCATCCTGAGCAACCCCTCTAATCATGGAATCGGTGCCCCCACCTCTGGTGCTGGTCCTGCTGGGCCCTACACCAGGCAGGCTGGCTTCTGGGCCTACTATGAGGTAGGTGCTTGAAAATGTTAGAATGGAGGGAAAATATAACTTTCCCTTGACCTATGGCTTTTAGGATATAAATAATAGTCAGCACTTCTTGGTTTGTTTAGCTAGTAGTTGATATGGAAAATAGGTGTGACTGGCTTTTGAGGAGGAGGCAAGATTCATGCTGCACCAGTTTTGTGGGGCACTCACTTGGACCTTTTAAGTGTATTAAAAATACAAGGATAATAGAGAAAAAGGATACCATCAATTGGATTCATGTAACACACAGCTTTTCTGACTATTGAGGCCTTACTCAAGAGTTTTTCCTCCCACTGAAAATAAGTGATCTGGGAGTCCAAATGGTGGCCTACTTGGTTGAGTGCACACATTACAATGTGCAAGGACCAGGATTCAAGCCCCTGGCCCCCACCTGCAGGGGGAAAGCTTCACAAGTGGTGAAGCAGACTTTCAGGTGTCTCTCTGTTTCTCCCCCTCTCTATGTCCCCATTCCACTCAATTTCTGACTATATTAAATAAATGAAGATAATAAAAATTCTTTTAAAAAAGAAAATAAATGATCTGAATGTGACTAGGAGGTAAAATCTTAAATTTTCAAATGTGCTGTTAAAGCTGTCAGCCTTCCTTTCCAACTAACTTTCACAGAAGCATTCTCTTATCTCCCTTCCTCTGTGCCCTTTTTAAAAAATATGTGTTTATCACTTTTTATTTGATAGGACAGACAAAAAATGAGAGGAAAGAGGAGATAGAGAGGCATATGTAGCTCTACTTAACCACTTAAGAAGCTTCCCCCCTGCAGTAGGAACCAGAAGCATGAACCCAGGTGCACTTGGTAATGTGTGCACTCAACCAGGTGTGCCACCACCTGGCCCATCTCTGTGCCCTTATATCCCTGCTATGTGCACACTTCGGTTACCTTGACCTCTTCCTTATAACCTTTTAGATCTGTACCTTCCTGAAGAATGGGGCTACTGAAGTCTGGGAGGCTTCTGAAGATGTTCCCTATGCTTACAAAGGTAATGAGTGGCTTGGATATGACAATACCAAGAGCTTCAAAATCAAGGTAAGCCATGTGCCATGGACTGTTGTCTCCTATGAATTTGTTCCCATGTACTGCTGCATTAGAGCTACAGGTTGACCTTGATATCTGAACTTAATTGAATTCCTCTCTGACTCTTACAGGCTGATTGGCTGAAGAAGAACAACTTTGGGGGTGCCATGGTATGGGCCATTGACTTGGATGACTTCACAGGCACCTTCTGCAACCAGGGCAAATTCCCCTTGATCAACACTCTGAAGGATGCCCTGGGTCTGAGGAGTGCAAGTGAGTTAGAGAAAGAGAAATGATCTCAAGTCTAAAAGTTGACAGAAACTTCAAAAACTTCTTGGAAATCAGGGAGACATTGTACAAACGATTTTATGACTATTGTTCCATCCACCTTTAGTAATGACTCATTAAGTAGCTAAGAAAACAAATTTTCCTCATTCCATTGTTCATTTCAAAAAGAATTTATTATTCATACAACACTACTTAAGTGCCATAGGGGATCCCAGGTACATGAGTTATAATTTCTACTCTATAGAAGTTTATAGTCTAGTTAGGTAGCTAGGACTCATGCAGTCACAAAGGTCGATAACAGCCCAGATCATATTGCATGATTAAGTGCAAAAAAGTATAAGAAACATTCTTGCTTCATGGCAATTAGACCTCTCAAAGCATCTAAATGATCTATGAAGAAGGAAAAAAATGAACTATCTCTTGAAAGATGAAAAGAGAAGGGGTTGATAAGAAAATAAGAGAGGGGTTGGAGGAGAACATGGCAGAGCAAGAGTCTGACATTTGCAGAGATACAGACAGAGGAGCTAAGAACAAAAGTCAGGATGGGTACTAATTCTCACATGTCAGGCATCACTGACTACAATTAGGGGATTCAAGATCTGACTTCTTTCTTTCAGGTTGCAAAGCCCCAGCCCAGCCCATTGCTCCCATCCCTGAAGCTCCCAGCTCAGGCAGTAGCAGTGGTAGCAGCAGTGGCAGTAGTAGTGGCAGCAGTGGCTCTGGAGGAAGTCCCAGTGGCAGCGGCTTCTGTGCCACCAAGGCCAGTGGCCTGTACCCTGTTCCCACTAACAAAAATGCCTTCTACAACTGTGTGAATGGACAGACCTACGTTCAGCATTGCCAGGCTGGCCTCGTCTTTGATGCTTCCTGCTCCTGTTGTAACTGGTAATATGTTTGCCAGATATCCATTCCTATGTCTGCCTCAGATATTGTTATGCGATAAAAAGTTGAGCATAAATGCATAGTGGCTTCTTCTTATTTATTGAAGGATCTCTAATATAATTAATCCCAGTGTCCTGGTAATATAATATTGCTACATCAGCCCATCAGATACATGGTTTCTACAGTTACTACCTAGTATCCACAACTTTCTTGGTTGTTGAGTTTCAGGAACAGAGGAATTCAAGAAAGATGTGTGGTCCTTTTATTCTCAAGCTATGGACTCAGCTAAGGGGGGAAGTAGACAAGGATATGAGACTCAAATTCAGACCTATGACAAGCATGCATAACACATTTCTTTGGTATAAAATTGCCAGATGTTCAAGGGAGAAGACTCAAATAAACAGGACAACATAGAAATCCAAAGTATCATGCGAGGCTTCTATAAACAACTATATGCCACCAAGCTAGAGAACTTGGAGGAAATAGATGAGTTCCTAGATAGCATTAACTTCCAAAATTAAATAAAGAGAAACTAGGAATGTAGGGAAATTGTGAGGATGTGGTAGAGCCTGGCAGGGCTTGACCCGAGGGGTGTGTCTGTTCTGTTAGTCTCTCTCTCTACCGAGAGGTTGAGTAAGGGGGACATGGGAACCTCGAAAGGTTGCCTCGTCTTATTAGACTCCCTGCCTCACAAAGCACCCTGCATTTTTCTGCCTCCAGGCACCCGGCATTCCTTAAAACATTAAGCCAGCTCCCCCTGTTCCACTCTGCATTCCTTGATACTATGGCCTGCCCTTTTATTATCTATATATCAATCTTCTGCTTTGTCTTACAAATGACTAAAGGTCTCCTTCCTGATTCCCCACAGGGTATTATTAATCCTACCAGTTAAACCCCTAGCAACAGTTGCTAATGAAGTCACTACTTTTTTCTCCTTTCTCTGCCCCTTTCCTAACCATGTATGATATTGTCAAGCCACTTCTGTTTCTGACTTGTATCTTCCCTTTTCTGACTTGGAGAAGCACACCGACAGAGGCAGAGGCTGACGCCAGCCTCCAGGTGTGCTACCACCCAATTTTGGGGCGGTCATATCAATATAGATTTGAACGGCCTTGCTGCCATGAGCTTGGTTCCTGGGACATCTCTCTCTTGTGTCAGTAGCCTGACATAGGAAATATGAACAGGCCAATCACAGCCAAAGAAATTGAAACAGCTGTCTTCCCAAGAATAACAGTCCTGGACCAGATAGTTTTACAAATGAAGTCTACAAAACCTTCAAGGAAGAGTTAATACCTCTACTTGTAAAACTCATCCAAAAGACTGAAGATACAGAAACACTCCCTTCCAGCTTCTGTGAAGTTAAAATCACCCTGATACCAAAAGCACACAGGGATACAACCAAAAAAGAAAACTATAGACCAATATCTCTGATTAACATAGAATATTGAACAAAATTCTAGCCAACCAGATATAGCAGTATATTAAAAAGATTGTTCATCAGGGCCAGGTTAGTGCACAGGTTAAATGCAAATGGTATGAAGTGCAAGGACCAGCACAAGGATCCTGATTAGAGGCCCCAGCTCCCCACTTGCAGGGGGAGGGGGGGCTACTTCACAAGCAGTGAAGCGGGTCTAAAAGTGTCTTTCTCTCCTCCTCTCTGTCTTCCCCTCTTCTCTCATTTTGCTTTGTCCTTTCAAACAACAACAGCAGCAATAACAATAACAACAGCAACAATAGCAACAATAACAATGACAACAACAAAAAAATGGAAAAAATGGCTGCCAGAAACAGTGGATTCTTAGTGCAGTCACTGAGCCCCAGTGATAACATTGGAAGAAAAAAAAAAAGATAGTTCATCATAAACAAGTGGGATTTATCCCAGGGATGCAAGGTTGGTTTAATATAAATGAATCAATCAATGTGATCCACCACATCAATAAAATCAAGACCAAAAACCACATAATTATGTCAATAGATGCAGAGAAAGCTTTTGACAAAATCCAACATCTCTTTATGAACAAAACACTACAAAAAATGGGAATAGATGGAAATTCCTCAAGATAGTGGAATCCATAATAGCAAACCTACAGCCAACATCATACTCAATGGTGAAAAACTGGAAGCATTTCCCCTCAGATCAGGTACTAGACAGGGCTGCCCACTATCACCATTACTATTCAACACAGTGTTGGAAATTCTTGCCATAGCAATCAGGCAGGAGCAAGGATTTAAAGGGCTATAGATCAGAAAAGTAGAAGTAAAACTCTCCCTATTTGCAGATGACATGATAGTATACATAGAAAAACCTAAAGAATCCAGCAAGAACCTTTTGGAAATTATTAGGCAATATTGTAAGGTGTCAGGCTACAAAATTAACATACAAAATTGGTGGCATTAGTTTATGCAAACACTAAGTTAGGAAAAGAAGAAGTCCATAAATCAATTCCTTTTACTATAGCAACAAAAATAATAAAATCTCTAGGAGTAAGCCTAACCAAAGAAGTCGAAGACTTGTATACTGAAAATTATGAGTCCTATTCAAAGAAATAATAATAAAGAAGACACAAAGAAGTGGAAAGATATTCCATGTTCATGGGTTGGAAGAATTAACATCATCAAAATGAATATACTACCTAGAGCCATATATAAATTTAATGCAATCCCCATTAAGTTCCCACCCAATTTTTTCTTCTTTTTGAGAATAGAACAAAAGCTACAAATGTTTATCTGGAACCAGAAAAGACTCAGAATTGCCAAAACAATCTTGAAGAAAATCTATGAATAAAATTAACTGTTAACTTAGACTGGAGTTGGTATATTGCACCAAAATAAAAGATTCTAGGGTGGTGGTGGGGGGGTCCAGGTCTTGTAACCGAATGGTCGGAGTCAGGCTGTAGCACAGCAGGTTAAGTGCACTTGGTGCAAAGTGCAAAGACTGGCATAAAGAACGAGATGGCAGAGGAGGACCTACTGGGGATTGTATTGCTATATGGAAATGTCAAGCATGTAGAAACTATTGAATTTTACTGTTGACTGCAAACCATTAATCCCCCAATATATAAATTTTAAAAAAGAAATAGAGAAAGAAATTTTTATCTCAAATGCCCCTTCCTCAAAGAAATTGTCCTTTCCATTCTTTTTTTAAAATTTATTTTATTATCTTTACTTATTGGATAGACACAGGCAGAAATTGAGAGGGAAGGAGGATAGAGAGAAGGAGAGAGACAGAGAGATACCTGTAGCCCTGCTCCACTACTTGCAAAGCTTTTACCCTGCAGGTGGGGACCTGGGGCTTGAACTTGGGTCCTTGTGCACTGTAACATGTGTGCTCAGCCAGGTGTGCCAACACACCTGGTCCCCATCCTTTCCATTCTAACATAGCCATAGCCTACACTGTCCTCAGTCCATTCCTCTGTGTACTGCTAGACTTTCACAATTCAGAGAAGGTACACATGGATATATGGATACTCCAAATATCATCAGATTTAAAAAAAAGTTTGAAAAAAAACAGATATCATCAGATGTTTCTGAGTTTCTGTGCATCAATAATCTGTTACTTTTTAAAACCAGTTAGCATTCTATTGCACAAATATATCACGATGTGTTCATCCATCCACTTTGTTGACAGAAATTTAAGTCATTTCCATGTAGGTCTATTATGAACACAGCTGTTATAAAATTCCATCAGCATTTTTCAAACATTTCTCATTTGTCTTACAATTCTATTTCTCAGGAAAGAGGAATATTTGCAAAGCCTCTCTTATTACAGTGTTCTTTGAATAATTTTATTCTTTTTTTTTTTTTTTCCTCCTCCAGGGTTATTGCTGGGCTCGGTGCTTGCACCATGAATCCACTGCTCCTGGAGGCCATTTTTTTCCCCCTTTTGTTGCCCTTGTTGTAGCTTCGTTGTGGCTATTATTATTATTATTGCCCTTGTTGACGCAATTCGTTGTTGGATAGGACAGAGAGAAATGGAGAGAGGAGGGGAAGACAGAGAAGGGGAGAGAAAGACAGACACCTGCAGACCTGCTTCACCACCTGTGAAGTGACTCCCCTGCAGGTGGGGAGCCGGGGGCTCGAACCGGGATCCTTACGCTGGTCCCTGCTCTTTGCGCCACATGCGCTTAACCCACTGCGCCACCGCCCCACCCCCGAATAATTTTATTCTAAATTACAACTATTGGCAGGGAAAGATTAGGTAGGTTTGAGTGACCTCAAACAAATAATGATTGTATATAGAAGAGATAGCCTGATAAAAACAGTGAAGGAAAAAACTGGTTAAGTTTTGTCATTTTTTCTAGAAGTATGATCTCAGAATTTGAAATTCGTAAGACAGAATCAACACTAGTATCCAGATTCCTTTGGCTTATCTCTCTAGTTTAACTTTTGATATATTATTTTAATTATAATTCTGGTATCATGACAGCTACCATAAGTCTAGTCCCATGATTATTAAGAATCAAGAACCAATAAATGCCTTTTCATGTTCCATAGCTCTAGTGGAGTCTTATTTTCACATCCCTGCATAACTTAATGTGTCTAGATGACTGAGATTCTTGGGTGACATATGTATGTGTTAAATATTCTATGACTGGAATGAGTGATTAGAACAGTTTTTTAAGATTTTATTTATTTATTCATGAGAAATGATAGGAGGAGAAAGAGAAAGAACCAGACATCACTCTGGTACATGTGCTGCCAGGGATTGAACTCAAGACATCATGCTTGAGAGTCCAATGCTTTATCCACTGTGCAATCTCCTGGACCACTTATAACACTTTTTAAATGACAAGTAGTTTGAAAGTAAAAAATATATATGTACATATATATATATATATATATATATGATTTCCTCTAAAATGTAGCAAAGTTAAACAGAAATAAAATAAATTAGTAAGTAACAAAACAATGTGTCAGTAGCCTTTTGCATATGTTTCATACTGTAGTATATAAGCTTTTCTATATTCCCAATATATAAAACTCCTATGCACCGAAAATTTGTAAATCTCCTTACTTATTTTTAATTGATAAAAATCAAAATTAATCTATTGAATCATTTACCTACTTCTTTCCCTCTTCATTGTCACCCATACATATGAAAACCACAACCTACTTACACATATTCTCAAGACTTACACATATTCTGTAAGACTTTTTTGTGGATTGACTTTTTTAGAGATATAAATGGTGAAAGACCTCACAGAACTGAAACTTCTTCAAGTTAAAAAAAAAAACGATAGAATAAAAAGCATTTTAAATTTCAAAAGAATGGTATAAAGCAAAACAAATTGTTTAATAATCAGGAACCTAAAGGTAAGACTATAGCAAATGGGAGTCGGGCGGTGGCACAGTGAGTTAAGAGCAGGTGGCGCAAAGCACAAGGACCGGCGTAAGGATCCCGGTTCGAGCCCCCGGCTCCCCACCAGCAGGGGAGTCGCTTCACAAGTGGTGAAGCAGGCCTGCAGGTGCCTCTCTTTCTCTCTCCCTTTCTGTCTTCCTTTCCTCTCTCCACTTCTCTCTGTCCTATCCAACAACAACAACATCAATAACCACAACAATGTTAAACAACAAGGGCAACAAAACGGAAAATAAATAAATATATAAAAAAAGACTATAGCAAATGAGATTTGGGGGTCTCCATTTTGGAAAATGTTAGTAGCTCTATTTTAGCTATATTCCAGGTGGTCTATGACTTTACTAATTTTTGCCTGAGCCCAATAGCTAACATGCAGGTGGGCTAAAGGTATTGTCTGGAGAGATGGTGTCAAAGTTAGAAATAGGACTAAAAAAGTGAATCAGGAAGAGAGTAGCACCCAAATATGGAAAAAGTATATAAATACTATTAACTGTAAGTTGATCTGATCTGGGGCCAATATTCAGCACAGGAACTCACGTAGCCTCTGCATCCCTGTTGGTCTGAGCTCTCATTCCGTGGTCATAGCTAGGAACATTCTAAGAAGCACTCAGTTCAGGACCAGTCTTCCTCTAGTGGAAGAGTACGTTGACCTAGCTTCTCTTCACTGAGCGGGACAGTCCCTACCATTGTTGTTCCACATTGAGGACAAGGCCTTGTAGAAGTCCAAAAGATGGTCCACGATGCTATTCCTGATGGAAATGACCAGCAATGGTGGATAGAGGGATCTTTTAGAGGTCTAGGCCCATCATTTCAATGTGAGAATCCCAGGATTTCTGGGCCAGAGCCCCAGATGATGGGGTGGCCTGGTAATGACCAAGAGAGCCATCATTAAAGTATACTAGTCTCTTATCCTTATCAAGTTTTTGATGTCCTTACTTTGTCTGACAAGGTTAGCCTTGCAGCGATTGAGGGAAATAGGAAGTGAGATAGAAAGTAAGTGAGGAGGGTCTCTAGATCTAAGTAGAAACTATTTGATTAAATCTTTATTATGTCAAATAATTTGACTACAGCAATAACTAACTATTGCCTTCTTTTTTTTTAAATTTTTTATTTAAGAAAGGATTAATGAACAAAAACATAAGGTAGGAGGGGTACAACTCCACACAATTCCCACCACCCAATCTCCATAACCCACCCCCTCCCATGATAGCTTTCCCATTCTCTAGCCCTCTGGGAGCATGGACCCAGGGTTGTTGAGGGTTGCAGAAGGTAGAAGGTCTGGCTTCTGTAATTGCTTCCCCGCTGAACATGGGCGTTGACTGGTCGGTCCATACTCCCAGTCTGCCTCTCTCTTTCCCTAGTAAGGTGTGTCTCTGGGGAAGCTGAGCTCCAGGACACATTGGTGGGGTCTTCAATCCAGGGAAGCCTAGCCAGCATCCTGGTGGCATCTGGAACCTGGTGATTGAAAAGAGAGTTAACATACGAAGCCAAACAATTTGTTGAGCAATCAAGGATCCCAAGCTTGGAATAGTGGAGAGGAAGTGTTAGGGAGGTACTCACTGCAAACTCTAGTGTACTTCTGCTTTCAGGTATATATTTTGCAGTAGTTTATGGGTACGTGTGAACATAAGTTCTCTCTCACAGAAACTGGTGTATATCTAAGTTATGGGACTTTGTTAGAAAGTGAACTACCTGAGATGAAATTAGAGTGTACTATAAAAGGAAAGGTCTCACCCGAGTAATGAAGCTGAAGGGTTGTCATTCCACACGTGAAGTCTCTGGACACAGTCTGAGGTGAAGCTTGTTGAGGTGGCAATCGTTGCATTGGTTAGGTTGTGATCGGCGGATGCAATATTATTTGGTTTGGATTGGGAGATGCATACGGGAAAGTGGGCCCTCTCCAAGGGTTCCAGGACTGAGGAAAGTAGTGGCTCTATAGTGGAGATGTGAGGTTCCTGCTGTCTTAGGGTTCAAAAAGACAATCGATAGTTAATGTTGTCATCACATTATTTGTTAATTGGGTTAACTTTGAAAAGGTTTGCTGTACAGTATCCAGTATCTTGTATATAGCTGTGCTAATCTATTGCCTTCTTAAACCCTAAGGCAGCAGGAACTTCCTGCTTCCTCTATAAAGCCTATATGTCCCCTAGTCCTGGAAACTCTAGGGTGGGGCTCACTTTCCTTCATGCTTCTTTCAATTCATACCAAATGATATTGCATCCACCTATCCCAACCTAATCAATGCAACAAGTACCATCTCAGCATGCTTCATTTCAGACTCTGTCCAGAGATGTCAGGCATGGAATGTCAACCCTTCAGCTTCATTACTTGGTTGAGACCTTTCCTTTCATAGGATTCTCTAATTCCATTTCAGGTGGTTCACTTCCTAACAAAGTCTCCAGACCTAGATATAGATCAGATCCCATGAGATAGGGTATATGTTTACATGTATCCATAAATTAGGGCAAAATATATACCTGAAAGCAAAAGTGAACAATAGTCTGCAGAGTCATTATATGCAGCAAGCAAGTAGAAAGACCTAAAAAGACACCATATAGTTCCTAATGAAATAATGTCTGCATAGTCTTAGATACCTTCCTTGTCTACTTCCTATTACACTTCCCTCACTCACTCTAAAGTTAACTTTATCAAAGTAAGGATGACAAAAGCTGAATAAGGGCAAGAGACTGGCATACTTTAATGGTGACTCCTTAGTTACTATCAGGCCACCCCATCATCTAGGGCCCTAGAGGAGGAGTCCTGAGATTCCCAAACAGACATGATGGGCCTAGACCTTGAATATATCCCTCTCTCTATTGTTACTGATCAGTTCTATCAGAAACAACACAATAGACCCCTTTATGGTCCCCCATAGGACCTTGCCCTCAACGTGAATCAACAATGGTAGAGAATGTTCCATCCTCCGAAGGGAGGCTGGACAACATACTCTGTGTTCCACCTGAAGAAGATGGGTCCTGAAATTGGTGTAACTCAGAATGTTCCTACTCATGACCACAGAATGTGAGTTCAGACCTACAGGGTCACAGTGGGAGACAGACGACCAGGGACACATGGCTGAGCGAAGAAGCAGTATTTCTTTATTCATGAGCGAACAGTTCAAAAAACTAATCTAATCTAATCACAACCCAATTTTTGTCCTGCCTCTCTCTCCTCCTGCTGAAGAGTCTGGAACCAAGGAATTACGTAGGATAGGGGGTGGGGAGAAGGAAGAAGCAGAAAAGGCAAGGACTAAACCAAAATCTCCCAGAGGCAGGGGGAGTGAGACCAAACCAATGTAGCAGAATGACCATGTAAATAGACCACAACATCAAGCAATGTAACAGAAGGGATCCCAGAAGCAGAACTAGAAGCATATCAACAATATATTTTGGTTGTTAGCATCTTGACTGATATATGGCACATAGAGATCTTCCCCCATTCTGTGGGGAGTATCTTTGTTTGGGTGGTTTTTTCTTTTGCAGTGCAGAAGCTTTTTAATTTGATATAGTCCCATTGCTTTATTTTTGTTTTAGTCTTCCTTGCAATTGGTTTTGTATCATCGAAGATGTCCTTGAGGTTTAGATGGGAAAGAGTTCCACCAACATTTTCCCTTACGTTTTGATAATTTCTGGTCTAACATCCAGGTCTTTGATCCATTTGGAGATTACTTGTTTCTGGTGAGATGATGTGGTTCTGTTTCATTCTTCCTCACATTTCAACCCAGTTTTACCAGCACCATTTATTGAAGAGACCCTCCTCTCTCCATTTAATAGATTAGGCCCCCTAATCAAAAATTAAATGTTAATAGGTGTGGGAGTTTATTTTTGGGCTTTGAATTCTGTTCCACTGGTCTGTGTATCTATTTTTATTCTAGTACCAGGCAGTTTTAATTATGATGGCCTTATAGTATAGTTCAAGATCTTGGAGTGTGATGAATGCATTTCTGTTTCTTTTTCTCAAGATTGTTTTGGTGATTCTTGTTTAATGATCAGGATTATAATTTTTGTTCTATTCTCTTAAAAAAAATTGGTGAGACCTTGATGAGTTGCATTAAATTTGTCTATGACTCTCGGTAGAATATTCATTTTGATATTATTTCTTCCAGTCCATCAGCATGGGATATCTTTCCATTTCTATGTATCATGTTCTATTTCTTTGAACAGCAACTAATAGTTTTCAGTATACAAGTATTTCACTTCTTTGCTCATGTTTATTCCTAGATACTTTTTTATTTTTAAATTTTTTATTTAAGAAAGGATTAGTGAACAAAAGCATAAGGTAGGAGGGGTACAACTCCACACAATTCCCACCACCCAATCCCCATAACCCACCCCCTCCCATGGTAGCTTTCCCATTCTCTATCCCTCTGGGAGCATGGACCCAGGGTCGTTGAGGGTTGCAGAAGGTAGAAGGTCTGGCTTCTGTAATTGCTTCCCCGCTGAACATGGGCGTTGACTGGTCAGTCCATACCCCCAGTCTGCCTCTCTCTTTCCCTAGTAGGGTGTGTCTCTGGGGAAGCTGAGCTCCAGGACACATTGGTGGGGTCTTCAATCCAGGGAAGCCTAGCCAGCATCCTGGTGGCATCTGGAACCTGGTGATTGAAAAGAGAGTTAACATATGAAGCCAAACAATTTGTTGAGCAATCATGGATCCCAAGCTTGGAATAGTGGAGAGGAAGTGTTAGGGAGGTACTCACTGCAAACTCTAGTGTAATCCTGCTTTCAGGTATATATTTTGCAGTAGTTTATGGATACGTGTGCACATAAGCTCTCTCTCACAGAAACTGGTGTATATCTAAGTTATGGGACTTTGTTAGAAAGTGAACTACCTGAGATGAAATTAGAGTGTACTATTAAAGGAAAGGTCTCACCCGAGTAATGAAGCTGAAGGGTTGTCATTCCACACGTGAAGTCTCTGGATACAGTCTGAGGTGAAGCATGTTGAGATGGCAATCGTTGCGTTGGTTAGGTTGTGATCGGCGGATGCAATATTATTTGGTTTGGATTGGGAGATGCATACGGGAAAGTGGGCCCTATCCAAGGGTGCCAGGACTGGGGGAAGTAGGGGCTCTATAGTGAAGATGTGAGGTTCCTGCTGTCTTAGGGTTCAAAAAGACAATCAATAGTTAATATTATTATCACATTATTTGTTAATTGGGTTAACTTTGAAAAGTCCCTTTGTTATGGTTTGCTGTACAGTACCCAGTATCTTGTATATAGCTGTGCTATTGGAAGCTTCTAATCTACTTGGTCTAGGCTTTTGAGAGAGTCCGCATATCAAATACGTAGCCTATATATTAGAAAGATTCAGTTTGTCTTTTGAGAAACTTTGAGACATAAAATTGATTTCCCCCTCTCATATTAATTAACTACTGATTTATATGTCTACATTTTGCTAGGAGTGTACATAAACACCATTCCCACCACCAAAGGACTGTGACCCATCCCTCCCGCCCACTCCCACCCCCCACTGGCCCAGGAAGCTACATGTCTACCCCTCACCACTGGGTTTTTACTTTGGTGTCCTACTTACAATTTGATCAGGTCCTGCTTTTAGTTTCCCTTTCAGATCTTCTAAGTCAGCTTCTGTTGATGAGTGGGATCATCCCATACTCATCTTTATCTTTCTGACTTAGTTCACTTAACATAATTCCTTCTAGCTCTGTCCAAGATGGGTCAGAGAAGGTGGGTTCATTGTTCTTTATAGCTGCATAGTATTCCATTGTGTATATATACCACAGCTTTCTCAGCCACTCATCTGTTGTTGGGCACCTGGGTTGCTTCCAGGTTTTAGCTATTATGAATTGTGCTGCTATGAACATAGGAGTACACACCTCTTTTTGGTTGGGTGTTATGGAGTCCTTGGGGAATAACCCCAGGAGAGGAATTATTGGGTCATATGGAAGGTCCATGTCTAGCCTTCTGAGAGTTTTCCAGACTGCTCTCCACAGAGGCTGGACCAATTTACATTCCCACCAGCAATGTAAAAGGGTTCCTCTGTCCCCACATCCTCTCCAGCATTTGTTGCTGCTGTCCTTTTTGATGTATGCCATTCTTACAGGAGTGAGGTGGGATCTTAGTGTTGTCTTAATTTGCTTTTTTGCAGCTAAGTTTGCTGAGCTCTTTATATATTTTGGTGATTAGTTTCTTGTCTGATGTCTGGCATGTGAAGATCTTCTCCCATTCTGTGAGGGGTCTCTCTGTTTGTTTAATTGTTTCTTTGGATGTGCAGAAGCTTTTCAATTTGATGTAGTCCCATTGGTTTGTTTCTGCTTTAGTCTTCCTTGCAATTGGGTTTGATTCATCAAAGATGTCCTTGAGGTGTAGGTGGGAAAGTGTTTTACCAATGTTTTCCTCTAAGTATTTCATTGCTTCTGGTCTGACATCTAGGTCTTTGATCCATTTGGAGTTGATTTTTGTTTCTGGTGAGATAAAGTGGTTCAATTTCATTCTTCTGCATGTTGCCACCCAGTTTTCCCAGCACCATTTATTGAAGAGAGCATCCTTTTTCCATTTAATCCTTTGGGCCCCCTTATCAAAGATTAGATGCCCATAGGTGTTGGGATTTACTTCTGGGCTTCCAATTCTGTTCCACTGGTCTGTGTGCCTATTTTTGTTCCAGTACCATGCTGTTTTGATGATGATGGCTTTATAATATAGTTTAATGTCTGGGAGTGTGATGCCTCCATTTCTGTTTCTTTTCCTTAAGATGGTTTTGGCAATTCTAGGTGTTTTCAGATTCCAGATAAATGATTGTAGTGTTTGTTCTATTCTCTTAAAGAAGCCTGGTGGAACTTTGATGGGTATTGCATTAAATTTGTATATGGCTCTGGGGAGAATATTCATTTTTATGATATTTATTCTTCCAATCCATGAGCATGGGATATCTTTCCATTTCTTGGTATCAGTTTCTATCTCCTTGAGTATCGACTCATAGTTTTCAGCATACAAGTCTTTCACTTCTTTGGTCAACTTTATTCCTAGGTATTTGATTGATTTTGCTGAAACAGTAAATGGGAGTGATTTCTGGATGTCTTCTTCTTCAGATTTAGTGTTTGCATAAAGAAATGCCACTGATTTTTGTACATTGATTTTGTAGCCTGATACCTTGCTATATTGCCTAACAACTTCCAGTAATTTTCTACTGGATTCTTTAGGTCTTTCTATGTATACTATCATATCATCTGCAAATAGTGAGAGCTTGACTTCTTCCCTTCCAATCTGTATCCCTTTGATTTCTTTCTCTTGCCTGATTGCTATGGCAAGAACTTCCAATACTATGTTGAAGAGTAACGGTGACAGTGGACAGTCCCTATTCATGTTCCAGTACCAAGCAGTTTTGATGACAATGGCCCTATAATATAATTTGAGATCTGGGATTGTGGTACCTACAGTTCTGTTATTTCTTCTTAAGATAGTTTTGCCTATTCTAGGTTTTTTCTGGTTCTAGATAAACATTTGTAGCATTTCTTCTATACTCCTAAAAAATGTGGTTGGAATCTTGATGGGGAATACATTAAATTTGTATATGGCTCTAGATAGTATATTCATTTTGATTATGTTAATTATTCTAACCCATGAACATGGAATATCTTTCCACTTCCTTTTGTCTTTTTCTGTTTCCTTGAGTAGTAACTCAGAATTTTCAGTATACAAGTCTTTTACTTCTTTGGTTAGGTTTATTCCTAGATGTTTTATTGTTTTAGTTGCTATACTAAAAGAAATTGGTTTCTGGATTTCAACTTCTTCTAATTTAGTGTTTGAATAGAGGAATGCCACTGACTCTTGTATGTTAATTTTGTAGCCTGACACCTTACTGTATTGCCT